>NW_025537409.1:0-34722 GCF_020615455.1 Coregonus clupeaformis
AGCAGACATACAGTGGGGGAAAAAAAGTATTTAGTCAGCCACCAATTGTGCAAGTTCTCCCACTTAAATAGATGAGAGAGGCCTGTAATTTTCATCATAGGTACACGTCAACTATGACAGACAAATTGAGAAAAGAAAATCCAGAAAATCACATTGTAGGATTTTTAAAGAATTTATTTGCAAATTATGGTGGAAAATAAGTATTTCATCAATAACAAAAGTTTCTCAATACTTTGTTATATACCCTTTGTTGGCAATGACACAGGTCAAACGTTTTCTGTAAGTCTTCACAAGGTTTTCACACACTGTTGCTGGTATTTTGGCCCATTCCTCCATGCAGATCTCCTCTAGAGCAGTGATGTTTTGGGGCTGTCGCTGGGCAACACGGACTTTCAACTCCCTCCAAAGATTTTCTATGGGGTTGAGATCTGGAGACTCCAGGACCTTGAAATGCTTCTTACGAAGCCACTCCTTCGTTGCCCGGGCGGTGTGTTTGGGATCATTGTCATGCTGAAAGACCCAGCCACGTTTCATCTTCAATGCCCTTGCTGATGGAAGGAGGTTTTCACTCAAAATCTCACGATACATGGCCCCATTCATTCTTTCCTTTACACGGATCAGTCGTCCTGGTCCCTTTGCAGAAAAACAGCCCCAAAGTATGATGTTTTCACTCCCATGCTTCACAGTAGGTATGGTGTTCTTTGGATGAAACTCAGCATTCTTTGTCCTCCAAACACGACGAGTTGAGTTTTTACCAAAAAGTTATATTTTGGTTTCATCTGACCATATGACATTCTCCCAATCCTCTTCTGGATGCACTCTAGCAAACTTCAGACGGGCCTGGACATGTACTGGCTTAAGCAGGGGGACACGTCTAGCACTGCAGGATTTGAGTCCATGGCGGCGTAGTGTGTTACTGATGGTAGGCTTTGTTACTTTGGTCCCAGCTCTCTGCAGGTCATTCACTAGGTCCCCCGTGTGGTTCTGGGATTTTTGCTCACCGTTCTTGTGATCATTTTGACCCCACGGGGTGAGATCTTGCGTGGAGCCTCAGATCGAGGGAGATTATCAGTGGTCTTGTATGTCTTCCATTTCCTAATAATTGCTCCCACAGTTGATTTCTTCAAACCAAGCTGCTTACCTATTGCAGATTCAGTCATTCCAGCCTGGTGCAGGTCTACAATTTTGTTTATGGTGTCCTTTGACAGCTCTTTGGTCTTGGCCATAGTGGAGTTTGGAGTGTGACTGTTTGAGGTTGTGGACAGGTGTCTTTTATACTGATAACAAGTTCAAACAGGTGCCATTAATACAGGTAACCAGTGGAGGACAGAGGAGCCTCTTAAAGAAGAAGTTACAGGTCTGTGAGAGCCAGAAATCTTGCTTGTTTGTAGGTGACCAAATACTTATTTTCCACCATAATTTGCAAATAAATTCATTAAAAATCCTACAATGTGATTTTCTGGATTTTCTTTTCTCAATTTGTCTGTCATAGTTGACGTGTACCTATGATGAAAATTACAGGCCTCTCTCATCTTTTTAAGTGGGAGAACTTGCACAATTGGTGGCTGACTAAATACTTTTTTCCCCCACTGTATGTGTGACAGACAGAGAGAAGCTTCCAGCGATGGAACAAAACGTCTTACACGCGTTGATCGGGGTGAAGGGAGGTCTCAGCCAGCTAATGAACCGGAGTATAACCCACAGTGAGGAGAGAGAGAGAGAGAGAGAGAGAGAGAGAGAGAGAGATAGAGAGAGAGAGAGAGAGAGAGAGAGAGAGAGAGAGAGAGAGAGAGAGAGAGAGAGAGAGAGAATTTAGATACATGCATCAATCAACAAGACCTTGTAACCCACACGGTTCCATAGTTTCTTGATGTTTTAGGCTGTAGGCTCCGCCCTGGTCACTCCCTAGACATGTACGAGCAGTTTCAGAATATCATGAAGATGGGACCATTCGGCCAGATCATGGGTATGATCCCAGGCTTCGGAACAGACTTCATGAGCAAAGGCAAGTAGTCCATAGCCAGGAAGAGTGGGTGTGTCAAGATCCAGGGGTGGCCATTTTGAATGCATGTTGGTGGGAGAAAATGTGGGGTGACTAGGAAACTTTTGTTAGTTGGAACTCCTAGTTTCTATCATGATATACTGGTGAGACTTATCTCATAGTCTTGTATTGGAGAGTTTAGAATAGTTTTCCTTTCGGTGGATTATCCCACTCCGTTGAAAGGACTACGTTTTGGATGGCTATTTCTAAGGCCTACAGTACCTTTTATGGTTTTTGGCTTTCCTTTGGGAAAAAAATCTGAACCGATCAACTGAACTAGTAAGATCTTTCCTTATTTAATTGTTTTCCCATTTGGATTTATTGGACTTCTTACCTGGATTAGGAACTGAACTGAGCAATTACTTTTCTTTTTTGAAGGCTAAAGACTTTGTTGGCTGTTCAAAGCTGAATTTTTTTAGTTGGTTTGATTTTGTATGCCATCTGTTTTATTAGTAAAATACACATTCCCGTTATAACCTTCACATGTCAAGATTGGCTTTTACTTGTTAAGCTGATGCATCTACCCTCGGCCCCAAACATATAGACTGATGGATTTTCTCTCTCTTCATTCTCTTCATGTATTAAATACATACAGAGGAAGCGTCAGGTTAAGTACCTCGCTTATGAGTAAACATCTGTCTCCTTACCTTGGAGCTGAATCCAATCAAATATACAACCCTCGGGTCATAAGTCTGCCACCCAATTAATCTCAGCCGATGTGCAATGCAATAATATGATGAGCTGGATGAATGTTTGTCTTATGTGAACTGTATGAACACTAGTCTCTGTTGGTTGTGCTCAAACAAAAGAGGAAGAGCAGGGTGAAGAATACTTGAATTGAGATTCTATTTGAATGACAATGGTTGTGAATGGTGAAGACTTGCCACTCTGCTAGTACATGTGATCTTGTGATGTTCTGCTCCGGTGGAGCCACTTTTCATTTATCAGCTGTAATGAAATGGGTTTATTTCCCTGTCTGAAAGTAGGTATTTGTGGCGGCGGAGTAATGCACTCTGAGAGTCTGTGGGAGAGTGAGACAATGTATTTTGTTACACCTGTTGCGAGCCTGTTGACTATTGAATGTCCTTTGGTGTTTAAGATTTGGCTACCATGGGAAAAAGTCCAATTTTTTTAGGATGATAACCTCAGTGAAGAAATACAAATACAATATTTCTACACTATAAAATGTCTACACTATATCATTATGCATATCAATTGTATTCATTCAAATGTATCTCCATATTCAATAGAGCTGTTTTTTTCTATTCTGGTTCTGGGGACCTGTAGGGATGCACATTTTTGTTACAACTAATCTGAGAACACTGCATTGATGGCCATGCACCATCGGCCTACAGATGTAGGATCTTCATTTCATCATAATCACTCTTTTGTTGCTGAGAATTTTCCTGCACAGCAATTAATTATAGTAATTTGCATTTCCTGTTGCTGCAGGATTATATCTGTAGATAAATTATGGTGTTCTTGCGGTGTTCATGGTATTAAAAAAAAATAATACACAAGATGCTGGTTGAGAGAGAGACCACAATATGCTTTACAATAGCTGCCGAGAGAGAGAGAGAGAGAGAGAGAGAGAGAGAGAGAGAGAGAGAGAGAGAGAGAGAGAGAGAGTGGTAGTGAGGTAGAGAATTTAGATACATGCATCAATCAACTAGACCTTCCATAGTTTCTTGATGTGTTAGGCTGTAGGCTCCGCCCTGCTCACTCCCTAGATATGTACGAGCAGTTTCAGAACATCATGAAGATGGGACCATTCACCAGATCATAGGTATGATTCCAGGCTTCAGGAACAGACTTCATGAGCAAAGACAATGAGCAGGAGTCCATAGCCAGGGAGAATGGATGTGTAAAGTTCCAAGGGGGGGGGCATTTTGACTGCATGTTGGTGGGAGAAAATATCATGGTATATTCGTGAGACTTGTCTCATAGTCTTGTATTGGAGAGTTTAGAAGAGTGAGAGAGGGGGCATCTTCTGAGTTGAGTTCTCCTTCAACACAGAAGTGTCAAATCATAGTGCCAGTTTACAGTAAGTACCGACGCTTTGTGTTGAACCTGAGAGTGCTGCCTCTGTCTCTTCCACTCCCCTGTCCAGACTTTTTTTCCCATCTTCAATTATCTCCTCCCTCTCCTCTCTTTTACCCCCTCCCTCTTTCTTTCCTTCCTTATCTTCTCCACCTCCCTATGGCGACAGATGACACTGAAGACAGGGGTCTGTCTCTCTCCCCCTGGCTTGGCATATGCCAGCCTCGCACCACTGCACCACTTCTGTGGCCTTCCTCCTCTCCCCTCGTCCTTTCAGCACACTCAGTCAGAGCACTAACTACTTTGGCCCAAACTCTTTGACTTTCACTCTCCGTCGTTGTCCGTCTGCGGGATTCAATCTGCAGCCGGTGTCTTGGTCTCCGTTGGGCCCTATTTAGGAGGAGCACAACAGTCACTTCTGCTGATGCTGCTGCGGCTGCTGCGTCTCAGCAGTAGTAGCAAGGCCTGTCCGTCTGTCTGTCTGTCTGTCTGTCTGTCTGTCTGTCTGTCATGTGCCACTGAAAAATGCTGTGGTGTAGCATTAAGGCAGTGACATGCAAACGGTCCAGTGCACCACCATGGCTGATCATAGTGGGCTGCTGCGGAGTGGGGCCGGTTTGGCTGAAACGATACAGTATATTATGACATGGACCACCATGCATTGTGTGTGAGTGTGCATGCATGCAGGCACACACACTGGCACACAACACATTGACATACTGTGCTGTTGCACCCTTGATATATGCTGTTTGACATATTGTATGTCGTATCATATGCCATTTACTGTTTGGTATTGCATTTTGGTTCGCAGTGCTGGTTAACATGTGCTTGTACTGCACACAGCTTTTACACAGACACACATAGCCTTTGTCATTTCGAGTCCTACAGACACTGACTCAAGGCATCCTTATACCCTCTCACACCACCTCAAGCTGGGGATCCGGACCGATGCCCTCCCCTGGGCCCCCTGGTCAGGTGTCCTATTCCTGAGTTAATGGGCCTTATCCCTCTCCTCTCTCTGGCTTTGTGGACTCTGTCCGGCCCACCCTAACACCCTCCCTCCAGCCTGAACCCTCCACCCCCCCGACACACTCCAACGGCCCCTGGCCCTCTCCATTTCATGCCCTTCAATCCGCTGGACACACATATCTCTCTCTGCCTCTCCTTTAGTTGTTTCTCTTATTCTCTCTCTTTCTCTCTTATTCTGCCTCTCGCCTTCTCATTCTGTCTATCGCTCTCTCTCTGTATTTCTCGTTCTCTCTCTCACTCTCTGTTTTGCTCTTATGCTATCTCGCACACGCTTTCCCATAATGCAGTACCTGTGTGTGTCTATTTCTGGTAGGCTTCTATGCTTGCTTTCTTCTTCGCTTTTCCTAACATGCTGTCTCCATATTGGTTTCCTCGTACTCCTTCATCTCTCTTTCTCTCTCGCCCTCTTTCTCCCTTTCCCTCATTTTCATTTTCTCCTCCCTAATGTGGCTCCCCCTCTCTCTCTCTCCCTCTCTCACACATTCCAAATCCCAAATGTGCTGTATTGGTACAGTGTATCAACGCCTTGCCAACACATTTCTCATGGTTGAGATGTGGCACGTACAGCATTTAAATATGATATAGACTCTGCCACGCAGAAACATTACAGGACATAAATATGTATTATTCTTTTCTCTCCACCGTCACTTTCTCCATCTGTTCCTCCTCACCAAGTCACCCTCTCCCTCTTTTTTCCCCTCCCTTCATTTCCTCCATAATTTATTCGACTGCTCTCCTTCCAACCTGCTTTGGGCTCGGTCCAAACACACTCGCGGCGAAAGAGGAGAAAGAGAGTAAAAAAGTATTTATATGAAAGAAAAACACTTCTGAAAAATTGATCCGCAATATCAAAGACCTCACCTTTTAATGAAAACAAAAACAGGAATCCATTTACAGGGGGAGCCGGAGAAAAGTGCAGAAAGGCTGATGTGTTGTTGGCTACATCACTGAGACTATGAGTAATGGTACATTGAGGCAGATAAAGGAGAGGTACAAAGCAAAAAGAGACGATGAAAGACCAGCAGAATCGAGTCATCTCTTTACACTTCTTATTTCACTTATCAGTCCAATTATCTTCCCTATTTCATTCTCTCTGCCAAGACAGTGTGTACAGTATGAACAGTGTTACACAAATTGCGCCCATAAAACAAAATAAACTAGAATGCGCTTCCTTGATTACATTTTACCTCTTTAGTTCAATTTTCTCCCAGGAAGAAAAGCATTCCATCTCTCATTATCAACTGAAATTCGATAAGGAGTTAATTTGTTCTCATTAAGCCTGAAACCAAGAAACAAAGTGATTGGAACAATTACAGCAGATTCATTCCAAGCGTAGGGTCTCAAGAGAGTTCCTATGTTATTTATTTTCTTCTTTATTATAGCCTATCATTCTTTGTTGATCTCACAACGCTGTTACCTATCCATCTTTGTTGGCCCTTGATCGAATTCTTTAAAGGGGCATCCTTCCTTCCTCTCTTTCATGATGAAATCACTGATTAGCAATAAGTGGACAGGTAAAAGCAATGTGGTGGAGCCCTGATGTTCACCTGTAAAATCATGTCTAATTAGTTTACTTCAAGGAAGGGAGGAAGGAAGGATGCTCTTTGAATAAATTCAATTGGGGCCAATCCTACCTGTTCTTCGTTGACCTCCAGACGCCCTTTGACCTATTGCAGGCTATGCTGTGTTCGGGTTGCCACGAGCTCTGAATCAGCACTGGGCTCCGGTTGAGACGGGGCATCAATCACAACACGACACCGCCTGTGTCAGCTTTTTCCCCCACCACGCTCGATGGTGCTTTCTGCAGGATCAACGCAATGGAGATCATACAAATGAATGAATAGAGAGCATTATAGCAATAGAAGCTGGTTATGTTCTGACAATCAATGTTCGCCTTTGGGATCTGAGGGCTTCTGTATACAATCAGTGATTCTTGGGCTGTGTTTTGTAAATCCTGTTTTTGTATGCACGTGTGCGTTCATGTGTCTATGTGTGTTTGCGTATGCATATCAATGACTCTATGGGAAATGTTCTAAATGTGTCTCACCATTTAATTCAATAGACAAATCATGCATAATCAATATTTTCCATTCAATATGTAAATGATTTATTTTCTTTCTTCTATACCTCAATGCACATGTAGACCTTACATCTGTGTGTAAGGGAGTGTGGCTGGTGTGTGCAATGTTTTTCTGATGCCTCTGTGTGTGTGTGTGTGTGTGTATGTGTGTGTGTACCTCAGTGTCTTCTCTCCCCGCCTGTCCTTGTTACATGACTGGTGCCTGTAGCCGAACCCACCTACAAGCCTGGTGTAATTAAAGTGTTTGATCTCCCTCCCTCCCTGCGGAGACGCCACCACTCCATTGCTTTCCAGACCGGCACACACACACCGCTATTGCC
Source organism: Coregonus clupeaformis (assembly GCF_020615455.1). NCBI lineage: Eukaryota > Metazoa > Chordata > Actinopteri > Salmoniformes > Salmonidae > Coregonus > Coregonus clupeaformis. The sequence continues at coordinate 7,511 of NW_025537409.1, forward strand.
ACTGTGATCAATGACTGAGGGAGAGGCGCTAGCCACAAACTGACAGTGCAAAGATTGAACAAGGGGAGGGAGGATGGAGGGGGAGAGGAAGGAGGAGGGGGAAGGGAGGGAGGGGAGGAAGTGGGAATGAGTGAGGGTTAGGAGAGAGAGAGTTGAGGGAGGTACTGTAATAAAGCAGTGCAAGAGAAAGTCAACATGATAATTGAGTAAAAATAAACATGGAGAATAGGTTGTTGCAGTTTTATGTTAGGTATGGGTACATGCAAACACAGTCTCATACACACACACACACACACACACAAACGTCAGCTAGATCTGACCAGACAGAACCAAGCACCTTGCACATACTCCTCCTTCGGACTGTCTTGCCTCCCAGCCACAAACACCTCCTGACCCCTTCCCCCTCTCCCTCCAGCCACCCCCCTTCTCCAGGCCTCTCTCCTGGCTGACCTTGGCGTCTGAGAGGTGGATCAGGGACAGACAGGCTGGAGTAGAGGCCCTATCTATGTTGTTGTCATCCTGTTAGCCTGTGTGTGTGTGCGTGTGTGTGTGTGCGTGCGTGTGTGCGTGCATGTGCGTGCGTGCGTGCGTCAATATGTGTGTTTGTGTGTGTGTGAAGTAGAGAACATGGGATGACTCTCTCTTTCTACATCACCCTGTCAATTATTTTCTCCTGTCAGCTCGTGCCGTCCCTATCAGTATTATTGTGTCTCTCTTTCTTGTCTCTTTCATCCTCCCCCATTTCCCTGTCCCTGTCTTCCCCCTCCGCCTCCCTCGTTCCCTCCCTCGTTCCCCCCCAGCTCCATGTTATACATCTCTTTCAGCAAAAAAGTGACATGTTGTCGGATCCGATCTTGGTGCTGTTTCTTTTTTTCTTCTTCATGGTAATCAGTTTGCAAATCAGTTCAGTGTCAGGGAGAGTGTTGCCAAGTTGTTTGTATCACTCCGCCTTAATCTGAGAGACGGTGGAAGCGTTGCGGACTGCAGAACACACCGTTTGGAGTGGATTTGTGTTCTAAGAGAGGCTCACAAGGCGGAGAAGAGAGAGATATTACTTTTTGAAAGTGAAGCATTCTATAAAACCTGTAAGGGTTGGGGTGAGGTGTGACCCAGGTGCGGTGCAGGATATACAGTAGGCAGTAGGTAGAGATGGTGAAACAAAATAACGGACTTATCACGATAAAAGAAAGGCGTGCAAATAAGTCTCCAAAAACCGTCTGACAGCCAAAATACGAAATACTACCTAAGACTAAGAAAACAAATAACGAAACAGGGAGAACACTTCTCAAGTACCTGTACATAGATCTCCGATCAGACACTGAGTAGTACTGCTGGACATAGAGAAACTAGCAGAGAAAAACTGAGCAAGGGAACACAGGGAAGTGAGGGCATAAATACACAGGTGAACCGATAGACACAGGTGACATCAATAGGATGATGATTAGTCCCGACTGTGAGTGAGGAGGTGCCTAAGGTTGTCGGAGGATGGCACCTAGTGGGTCGCTCCGGAACTGCGACCCCCTCCTGTAACAAAAAAAGTGTTGAAGACGAGTGCTGTATCCCAAATGGCACCCTATTCCCTATATAGCACACTACTTTTGACCAGAGGCCTATGGGCCCTGGTCAAAAGTAGTGCATGACATAGGGAATAGGGTGCCATTTGGGATGTAGCTGAGGATGTAACAGAATAAAGAAGCTCTGCATAACAATGTTCTGTACTTTATGATTCATGGTTCATTGATTAATTATTATGTTATGAAAGGAGTCGGCCGCAGGGCTGGAAAAGCATTCATGTGGTCCCATGTGCTTTTAGTATGGACAACACAAGATTTGGTCCCAAAACTGGCTCTGCAGACTGAGTTTTAAACACAAAATTAAATTAAGTTGTTAGGGCCAGTTTCCCAGACACAGATTAAGCCTAGTCCTGGACTGAGAAGCATTTTTAATGGAGAATTGAACATGTTTTTTAGTCTATGATCAGGTTTAATCTGTGTCTGGGAAACTGGCCCAGTTCAAACAGGAAACTGTTAATGGTTTAAATAAATAGTTAATTTACTGTTTCTCTTTTCACTGAGTATACCAAACATTAGGAACACCTTCCTAATATTGAGTTGGACCCCCCCTTTTGCCCTCAAAACAGCTTCAATTCATCAGAGCATGGACTCTACAAGGTGTTGAAAGCATTCCACAGGGAGGCTGGCCCCCGTTGACTCCAATGCTTCCCACAGTTGTGCCGCTAATACACAATCCATGTCTCAATTGTCTCAAGGCTTACAAATCCTTCTTTAACCTCTCTCCACCTCCCCTTCATCTACACTCATTGAAGTGGATTTAACAAGTGACATCAATAAGGGATCATAGCTTTCACCTGGATTCACCTGGTGAGTCTATGTCATGGAAAGAGCAGGTGTTCTTAATGTTTTGCACACTCAGTGTATATTTCAAGCTTGATGTGTCATAGAATATGAACTGCAGTCAGAACAGCCGTCAGTAAATCGTCTACGACTTTGTTTGCATTAGTGTGGTAATGATATTCTACGAGCCTTATTAAAAGACAGCTTAAGGTCATGATGGTTTACAAGCGGAGCAGTCAATACTTTATCTGCCCCTGTAGAGCTGCCGCGTCTTTCGGAGAGCATTAAACAGGGAGCGAATCCCCTGTGGGATCGTGGTTTTCCGACCATGGCTTTTCTGATTTTCCACCCAGTTGTTTAAGAGAATTCCTTGTGGAGTTTGGTTTATCCTCCAGCCCGGGCTCAGGCTTGCATAGCTTTCAATAAAGCCCAGTGATTGTCTGGAAGACTGGTCATCCAGGTAGAGGAATGAATAGCCTGGTCCTAGATCTGTTTGTGCTGTCTTGAATAAGAATGACCATAGGAGTTGGCAAGACCGCACACAGAGATCTGGGACCAGAGGACAATACAGCACAAACAGGTCTGGGACCAGGCTGCAAGACAGTACAAACAGGTCTGGTACCAGCCTACAAGACAGCACAAACAGGTATGGGACCAGGCTACAAGACAGCACAAACAGGTCTGGGACCAGTCTACAAGACAGCACAAATAGGTCTGGGACCAGGCTACAAGACAGCACAAACAGGTCTGGGACCATGCTACAAAACAGCACAAACAGGTCTGGGACCAGGACAGCACAATCAGGTCTGGGATCACTAACTAGAGACTGAGCTGGCAACTTTCCTCTGGCCAGGGATAAAGTATAGTATATTGGATACTGGTAACAGCTGGGGACGTCACACACACATACACATGTACACATGCATGCATGCAAGCACGCACTAATACATGAACGCATGAATGCACACACACACTCCCCCCCACCCCTCACCCCACCCCACCCCCCCACACAAAAACACTCACCAAATTCTGTTCCTCTCCATTTGGCACGTCATGCAGTGGTGAGCACAGATGGAGAGCACTTTGGAGCTTTGGAGGGGGAAGTCACTCTGGAGAGGACCGAGGGGACCCCACAGCTGCGCCACCCGTGTGCAATGTGTATGGCTGTCCCTGGCCAGGCTGTGGAGTGTGTGTGCCGTGGAGAGGGGGCAGGGAGGTGGTGACAGATGGGTCTGACAGCTAGGCCCACACTGCACTAGCCGGATACCACTCGGTTACTCAACCCTACACCTTAGAGGCTGCTGCCCTATATACAGTACATTCAGAAAGTATTCAGTCCCCTTGACTTCTTCCACATTTTGTTACGTTCTAAAATGGATTAAATGTTTGTTTTTTTCATCAATCTACACACAATACCCCATAATGACAGAGCAAAAACTGTTTTTTAGAAATGTTAACCAAAAAAATTTACTCAGTACTTTGTACAAGCACCTTTGGCAGCGATTACAGCCTCGAGTCTTCTTGGGTATGACGCTACAAGCTTGACATACCTGTATTTGTAGAGTTTCTCTCATTCTTCTCTGCAGATCCTCTCAAGCTCTGTCAGCCGCTCCTGCACTGTCTTGGCTGTGTGCTTAGGGTCGTTGTTCTGTTGGAAGGTGAACCTTCATCCCAGTCTGAGGTCCTGAGTGCTCTGGAGCAGGTTTTCATTAAGGATCTCTCTGTACTTTGCACCATTCATCTTTGCCTCGATCCTGACTAGTTTCCCAGTCCCTGCTGCTGAAAAACATCCCCACAGCATGATGCTGCCACAACCATGCTTCACCGTAGGGATGGTGCCAGGTTTCCTCCAGATGTGACACTTGGCATTCAGGCCAAAGAGTTCAATCTTGGTTTCATCAGACCAGAGAATCTTGTTTCTCATTGTCTGGGAGTCTTTAGGTGTCTTTTGGCAAACTCCAAACGGGCTGTCATGTGTCTTTTACTGAGGAGTGGCTTCCGTCTGGCCACTCTACCATAAAGGCCTGATTGGTGGAGTGCTGCAGAGATGGTTGTCCTTCTGGAAGGTTCTCCCATCTCCACAAAGGAACTCTAGAGCTCTGTCTGTAAGGGTTGGTGTGAGGTGTGACCCAGGTGCGGTGCAGCATATACAGTAGGCAGTAGGCAGAGATGGTGAAACAAGGATCTTTACTGGTGGTCCCGAACCCAGAATACAAAATAACGGACTTGTCACAATAAAAGAAAGGCGGAGCAAATACGTCTCCAAAAACCGGCTGACAGCAAAAATACGAAATACTACCTACGACTGAAACAAATAACGAAACAGGGAGAACACTTCTCAAGTACCTGTACATAGGTCTCTGATCAGACACTGAGTAGTACTGCTGAACATAGAGGAACTAACAGAGAAAAGTGAGCAAGGGAACTCAGGGAAGTGAGGGCATAAATACACAGGTGAACAGGTAGACACAGGTGACACCAATAGGATACTGATTAGTCCCGACTGTGAGTGAGGAGGTGCCTAAGGTTGTCAGAGGATGACACGAAGTGGGTCGCTCCGGAACTGCGACCCCCTCCTGTAACACTATCAGAGTGACCATCGGGTTCTTGGTCACCTCCCTGACCAAGGACCTTCTCTGCCGATTTCTCAGTTTGGCCAAGCGGCCAGCTCTAGGAAGAGTCTTGGTGTTTCCAAACTTCTTCTATTAAAGAATGATGGAGGCCACTGTGTTCTTTGGGACCTTCAATGCTGTAGACATTTTTTAGTACCCTTCCCCAGATCTGTGCCTCGACACAATCCTGTCTCTGTACTCTAGGACAATTATTTCGACCTCACGGCTTGGTTTTTGCTCTGACATGCACTGTGAAAACTTGCGAAAACTTCTAAAAACCTGTTTTAGCTTTGTCATTATGGGGTATTGTGTGTAGATTGCTGAGGATTTTATTTTATTTTTAATCCATTTTAGAATAAGGCTGTAACGTAACAAAATATGGAAAAAGTCAAGGGGTCTGAATACTTTCCAAAGGTTCTGTACATAGACATGAAATCACTGGTCACTTTAATAATGGAACACTAGTCACTTTAATAATGTTTACATACTGCTTTACTCATTTCATATGTACAGTTGAAGTCGGAAGTTGGAGTCATTAAAACTTGTTTTTCAACCACTCCACAAATTTCTTGTTAACAAATTACAGTTTTGGCAAGTCGGTTAGGACATCTACTTTGTGCATGACACAAGTAATTTTTCCAACAATTGTTTACAGACAGATTATTTCACTTAAAATTCACTGTATCACAATTCCAGTGGGTCAGAAGTAAACATACACTAATTTGACTGTGCCTTTAAACAGCTTGGAAAATTCCAGAAAATGATGTCATGGCTTTAGAAGCTTCTGATAGGCTAATTGACATCATTTTAGTCAATTGGAGGTGTACCTGTGGATGTATTTCAAGGCCTACCTTCAAACTCAGTGCCTCTTTGCTTGACATCATGGGAAAATCAAAAGAAATCAGCCAAGACCACAGAAGAAAAATGTGTAGACCTCCACAAGTCTGGTTCATCCTTGGGAGCAATTTCCAAACGCCTGAAGGTACCACGTTCATCTTTACAAACAATAATACGCAAGTATAAACACCATGGGACCACGCAGCCGTCATACCGCTCAGGAAGGAGACACGTTCTATCTCCTAGAGATTAACATACTTTGGTGCGAAAATTGCAAATCAATCCCAGAACAACAGCAAAGGACCTTGTGAAGATGATGGAGGAAACAGGTACAAAAGTATCTACACTGCTCAAAAAAATTAAGGGAACACTAAAATAACACATCCTAGATCTGAATGAATGAAATAATCTTATTAAATACTTTTTTCTTTACATAGTTGAATGTGCTGACAACAAAATCACACAAAAATTATCAATGGAAATCAAATGGATTTGGAGTCACCCTCAAAATTAAAGTGGAAAACCACACTACAGGCTGATCCAACTTTGATGTAATGTCCTTAAAACAAGTCAAAATGAGGCTCAGTGGTGTGTGTGGCCTCCACGTGCCTGTATGACCTCTCTACAACGCCTGGGCATGCTCCTGATGAGGTGGCGGATGGTCTCCTGAGGGATCTCCTCCCAGACCTGGACTAAAGCATCCGCCAACTCCTGGACAGTCTGTGGTGCAACGTGGCGTTGGTGGATGGAGCGAGACATGATGTCCCAGATGTGCTCAATTGGATTCAGGTCTGGGGAACGGGCGGGCCAGTCCATAGCATCAATGCCTTCATCTTGCAGGAACTGCTGACACACTCCAGCCACATGAGGTCTAGCATTGTCTTGCATTAGGAGGAACCCAGGGCCAACCGCACCAGCATATGGTCTCACAAGGGGTCTGAGGACCTCATCTCGGTACCTAATGGCAGTCAGGCTACCTCTGGCAAGCACATGGAGGGCTGTGCGGCCCCCCAAAGAAATGCCACCCCACACCATGACTGACCCACCGCCAAACCGGTCATGCTGGAGGATGTTGCAGGCAGCAGAACGTTCTCCACGGCGTCTACAGACTCTGTCATGTCTGTCACGTGCTCAGTGTGAACCTGCTTTCATCTGTGAAGAGCACAGGGTGCCAGTGGCGAATTTGCCAATCTTGGTGTTCTCTGGCAAATGCCAAACGTCCTGCACGGTGTTGGGCTGTAAGCACAACCCCCACCTGTGGACGTCGGGCCCTCATACCACCCTCATGGAGTCTGTTTCTGACCATTTGAGCAGACACATGCACATTTGTGGCCTGCTGGAGGTCATTTTGCAGGGCTCTGGCAGTGCTCCTCCTGCTCCTCCTTGCACAAAGGCGGAGGTAGCAGTCCTGCTGCTGGGTTGTTGCCCTCCTACGGCCTCCTCCATGTCTCCTGATGTACTGGCCTGTCTCCTGGTAGCGCCTCAATGCTCTGGACACTACGCTGACAGACACAGCAAACCTTCTTGCCACAGCTCGCATTGATGTGCCATCCTGGATGAGCTGCACTACCTGAGCCACTTGTGTGGGTTGTAGACTCCGTCTCATGCTACCACTAGAGTGAAAGCACCGCCAGCATTCAAAAGTGACCAAAACATCAGCCAGGAAGCATAGGAACTGAGAAGTGGTCTGTGGTCACCACCTGCAGAACCACTTCTTTATTGGGCGTGTCTTGCTAATTGCCTATAATTTCCACCTGTTGTCTATTCCATTTGCACAACAGCATGTGACATTTATTGTCAATCAGTGTTGCTTCCTAAGTGGACAGTTTGATTTCACAGAAGTGTGATTGACTTGGAGTTACATTATGTTGTTTAAGTGTTCCCTTGATTTTTTTGAGCAGTGTATATCCACAGTAAAATTAGTCCTATATCGACATAACCTGAAAGGCCGCTCAGCAAGGAAGAAGCCACTGCTCCAAAACCGCCATGAAAAACCCAGACTACGGTTTGCAACTGCACATGGGGACAAAGGTCATACTTTTTGGAGAAATGTCCTCTGGTCTGATTAAACAAAAATAGAACTGTTTGGCCATAATGACCATCATTATGTTTGGAGGAAAAGGGGGGTACTTGCAAGCCAAAGAACACCATCCCAACCGTGAAGCACGGGGGTGGCAGCATCATGCTGTGGGGGTGCTTTGCTGCAGGAGGGACTGGTGCACTAAACAAAATAGATGGCATCATGAGGAAGGAAAATTATGTGGATATATTGAAGCAACATCTCAAGACATCAGTCAGGAGGTAAAAGCTTGGTCGCAAATGGGTCTTCCAAATGGACAATGACCCCAAGCATACTTCCAAAGTTGTGGCAAAATGGCTTAAGGACAACAAAGTCAAGGTATTGGAGTGGCCATCACAAAGCCCTGACCTCAATCCTATAGAAAATGTTTGGGCAAAACTGAAAAAGTGTGTGCGAGCAAGGAGGCCTACAAACCTGACTCAGTTACACCAGCTCTGTCAGGAGGAATGGGCCAAAATTCACCCAACTTATTGTGGGAAGCTTGTGGAAGGCTACCCAAAACGTTTGACCCAAGTTAATGAATTTAAAGGCAATGCTACCAAATACTAATTGAGTGTATATAAACTTCTGACCCACTGGGAATGTGATGAAAGAAATAAAAGCTGAAATAAATAATTCTCTCTACTATTATTCTGACATTTCATATTCTTAAAATAAAGTGGTGGTCCTAACTGACCTAAGACAGGGAATTTGTACTAGGATTAAATGTCAGGAATTGTGAAAAACTGAGTTTAAATGTATTTGGCTAAGGTGTATGTAAACTTCCGACTTCTACTGTATTTTAGTCAATGCCACTCCAACATTGCTCGTCCTAATATTAATATATTTCCATTATTTTACTTTTAGATTTGTGTGTATTGTTGTGAATTGTTAGATACTACTGCACTGTTGGAGCTAGGAACACAAGCATTTCCCTACACCCGCAATAACATCTGCTAAATATGTGTATGTGACCAATAACATTTTATTTTATTTTATTTGGAAGAGTGGAAACGCGATCAAGGTTTGGGAAAGGTGGCTGTTGAAGAGAGAGGTTTGGAGAAGGGGGCTGGGGTCAGGAGCGTTGATTTATGCTTCTGGATGTAGCCAGAAAGCTAAGTCAGCCAAGGAGTTGAGTTGCTTAATTCCAGAACCTTCATCCTTATCAGTGTCTTGACTGTCTTTAATCCCCTTTAGTGAGAGGCATGGGGGGAACCTCTTGGGGGTCCTTACCCCCTTGCCCCCTGTCCAGATCCATGTGTGATGGGTTTTTGAGGAGCGCTTCTTTGCTGACTCCGGAGCCCTAGGGGGCGAGCAGAGACAACACAATGCAAATGTCTTTATTGATCGATTCAGATTGTCATTGTAACGCTGAGTCATCGTCACACACACACAAACACACACACATACACATACACACACACACACACATATAAGATTAAGCCGAATGGGTTGATAAGGGAAAGGCATGGATCACCTTGCTGTTGATGTCTCAGAGGGCTGTGCTGCTGCGGTAAAGCAAATGATGAAGATTGTTCAATGTGCTGTGTGCTGTTGTCATTACTGTGTTTTTTTTAAGACAAGCTCAGACAAAATCCTCCCAGGCCTTTCAGGAATCAGCAGAGTATTACATAAGAGGATATGGGGAAGCCTTGTAGAGAGTGTATAGAGAACTACACAGTAAAGCAAGAAATGGAGAAGCCTGCTAAGTAGGATGTCTGTGTGCGTGTGTGCGTGTGCGTCTGCAGCACCAACCGTCTCAATGAAGCTTCTTCCCCCGATCATGGTTTAGTGTAGCAGGATTCTTTGAAAGACTTCACATACCCTCGTGTGTCGAGCTAGCATCCATTAGCCGCCGCCACTCATTACTGGTGTTGTTTACTTGAATATATTCATCATGCATAACATTTTTGTTTACTGACCTATTTGGAGTTCTTGTTTAAGGAAGAGAGTGAGCGTCTTTTGTCTTATCTGCCTAATTTCTGTGGAAACCTTCGTAGTTTATTCCCCAAAGCAAGAAGCGCTGTGTTCAGTTTCGTATTTGCCGTGAGAAGATGAAAAACAAGGCAGTGTGTGTGACTGTGAAGTCAAACCAATCCCATTGAGTCCCAGGGAATTGGAATAGGTCCAATGGGAGAAGGAGATGGAGGGAAGAAAATGGAAAAGGGTGGGATTGGATGAATAGTGCAGCCTGGCTATAATAGCAACTCATTTTGGAAAATCCTGTGGAAGCTATTTGTGAAGAAGCCGTGGCAGTGGTGGATCGGTGAACGGCGGGTGAGCGGCAAACATTTGCCTACAGAAGAGATGGCGTCAGCATGAGCTGCACGGTTCCCTAGGAACCACAAAGGCTAACTAATATCAGTTCCCTTTACCGTATACCCACATGTGACCTTCCAGATCACACCGTTACACCACTCAACCATGGGTCTGGGTGTAATATACACACATGCTGCTAATCAAACCCATCTATTACAGGACTGTAGACGTTGATTCAAGCCACTCGCCTTACCCTGTGATGGATGTTTCAGACAAGAAATGAATGGAAGGGGGGATGGAGAGAGGGGGGGGGGTGATAGAGTGTATGTGTGAGAGAGAGAGAGAGAGAGAGAGAGAGAGAGAGAGAGAGAGAGAGAGAGAGAGAGAGAGAGAGAGAGGGAGTGATAGAGTGTATGTGTGTGAGAAAGAGAGAGAGAGAGAGAGAGAGAGAGAGAGAGAGAAAATGAAGTCATCAATGACATAATATTATTACATGACCATGTATTACTCACTCACTGGTGTGTAATATGTCATATCCAGTGTATTACTATTCCTTATATAAATCCTAGACTAATTTGACGACACTGAACACTGGACATTTCATATTACACGGGTTTCAATGCAAATCTATGGTAGTGATCTCATTCAATTCAAAGTCTTTAAGCATGACTATTAAAATGCACCTCACCACGCTGCTACACTACACCTCTTTGTGATTCTCAGAATAAAATACAATTTTCAATCTTTTTTCTATCTGATTCAATTATATATTTGCGGTTGCTTTCAAAATTAAACCCCTTTATCGACAATTTCTCAGAGCACATTCAACATAAACATAAATGAGGGTGTCGTGAAAACGTGTTTGATGATGAAATGTCACTTACTTATGTTATGAAATACATTTTACCAAGACAAATATGATTATTCATGTTCTGAATCATTCAGTGGGGTCTTTCTCTAACATATCATTAACATTATATAAGTCGGATTTCGTAACCTAATAGTCCTGCTACACTATAGCCATCGGGCATCCGGCATTGCCATCAGCCATTGAGAAAATGCTTCCTTTGAAATAAATGAAAGCTGCTATACTGCCCGTGTTGTCCAATGGCAGTGTCCAAGCTCAAGAATCGTTGAGGTTCAATTCTCGATGGCTGACGCACGTTCATTCTATCTTGTGCATTGAAATAATGTGAAATAAAGTTGATTTTGGTTGCATATGGACTCGACTATACACCACTGGTTATTGTACTAAGATTTATGAAGTCAAGAAGCTACTAGCTAGCAGAAACTCTAGCTAGCTAGCGACATTGACTATGTTCACAATGTAAACAAAAGCAACTTTTGGAATTAGAGGATCATTTAGTACAACCACTAGCAATAATTTAATGAGTACTGGACCAACGCTATTGTACTTATGCATAATCGATTAATATGGTACAGTACAGTAGGGGGAAATAAAATAAAGACTCTTCCCCCTTGCTCCTCTCCACTCTCAAAACAACACGCTCTGTGTAGCAGGTAGAACGTCACATTGACACGACGCCGATAGCAAAGCTTATAGTGGAGCTGAAGTGTAATAAATCCAATAATATGCAACAAGCTCTGTTGACATAGCAGGGCAGGTTTCTCATAACAACTTTTGAGGGTTTTACATTTTGTGGTCATCATCTTCAAAGTTGTTTCAGCGGGTCATAACAGGAATTTCTAAATAACTTCCCTGCAGTCAAATGACCATATCGCCCTCTAGTGGCCTCATGATCTTAATATTTTTAATAATTACATTTAAGTCATTTAGCAGACGCTCTTATCCAGAGCGACTTACAGTTAGTGAATACATTATTATTATTATTAATTTTTTTATACTGGCCCCCCGTGGGAATCGAACCCACAACCCTGGCGTTGCAAACGCCATGCTCTGCCGGCCATTCCCTCCCCTACCCTGGGCCAATTGTGCGCCGCCCATGAGTCTCCCGGTCGCGGCCGGCTGCGACAGAGCCTGGATTCGAACCAGGATCTCTAGTGGCACAGTTAGCACTGCGATGCAGTGCCTTAGACCACTGCGCCACCTTTAACGTCGAAAATCCTGTGTTTCTATGTCAAACGGTGTTGTCATACTTCAGTCTTCTGTGATGTACATAAAGTGTAATATTGGAATGCAAACTCAAAATTGAATACATTTCAACTCTATATCTGACATGGTACAGGTGTCTTCTTTTTTTAAGCACATAATCATGTGTGTGAGGTGTATACTTTACTGTGTGACCCTGATTTAGCCCACTGGATTTAATATGAAAAGCGTATACAAAAAATTGAAAATACTACGTCATGTCTCAAACTCGATATACATCTTACCTCTATATTGGTTCATGTCTTGCGGATTCAACAAGAAAATAGACGAGTTCAACGGGAAAGTGAGCCTGTCAGGTAGCCAGTAGCCTTAATTCTTGCAAAAATCCAGCCTAACTGACGGATGCAGGGGGGTGGAAGGGTGTATGTGTGTGTGTGTGTGTGTGTGTGTGTGTGTGTGTGTGTGTGGTGGCTGTGGGCATCCAGATCAGTTATTGCATGGTTTGGTAAACAGAAAGAGGATTGTGCCGATGGGTGTATTTGGTGTGCATCGGTGAGAATCACAAAGCTGGTCCCCATTGCTATGCTTCACCTGAAATGCATTTTTCTTCCCACCAGTGGCCCTGCTATCACAATGCAGACAGACACAGGGAGTGCAACAGCTAAGCACACATACTCTATACATTTCCACAGTTTTCTTAGGATTCAAGTAGCCTTGGAGAAGTAAAGGTTACACTTACCTGGGTCTAGATAAGACTTTACATTTACATGTACATTTACGTCATTTAGCAGATGCTCTTATCCAGAGCAACTTACAAATTGGTGCATTCACATTATAGCCAGTGGGATAACCACTTTACAATGTTTTTTTTTTTTTTTGGGGGGATGGGTAGAAGGATTACTTTATCCTATCCCAGGTATTCCTTAAAGAGGTGGGGTTTCAAATGTCTCCGGAAGGTGGTGAGTGACTCCGCTGTCCTGGTGTCGTGAGGGAGCTTGTTCCACCATTGGGGTGCCAGAGCAGCGAACAGTTTTGACTGGGCTGAGCAGGAACTGTGCTTCCGCAGAGGAAGGGGAGCCAGCAGGCCAGAGGTTGATGAACGCAATGCCCTCGTTTGGGTGTAGGGACTGATCAGAGCCTGAAGGTACGGAGGTGCCGTTCCCCTCACAGCTCCGTAGGCAAGCACCATGGTCTTGTAGCAGATGCAAGCTTCAACTGGAAGCCAGTGGAGTGTGCGGAGGAGCGGGGTGACGTGAGAGAACTTGGGAAGGTTGAACACCAGACGGGCTGCGGCATTCTGGATGAGTTGTAGGGGTTTAATGGCACAGGCAGGGAGCCCAGCCAACAGCGAGTTGCAGTAATCCAGACGGGAGATGACAAGTGCCTGGATTAGGACCTGTGCCGCTTCCTGTGTAAGGCAGGGTCGTACTCTCCGAATATTGTAGAGCATGAGCCTACAGGATTGGGTCACCGCCTTGATGTTAGCGGAGAACGACAGGGTGTTGTCCAGGGTCACGCCAAGGCTCTTCGCACTCTGGGAGGAGGACACAACGGAGTTGTCAACCGTGATGGCGAGATCATGGAACGGGCAGTCCTTCCCCGGGAGGAAGAGCAGCTCCGTCTTGCCAAGGTTCAGCTTGAGGAGGTGATCCGTCATCCATACTGATATGTCTGCCAGACATGCAGAGATGCGATTCGCCAACTGGTTATCAGAAGGGGGAAAGGAGAAGATGAGTTGTGTGTTGTCTGCGTAGCAATGATAGGAGAGGCCATGTGAGGATATGACAGAGCCAAGTGACTTGGTGTATAGCGAGAATAGGAGAGGGCCTAGAACTGAGCCCTGGGGGACACCAGTGGTGAGAGCACGAGACAGCTTCTCGCCACGCCACTTGGTAGGAGCGACCGGTCAGGTAGGACGCAATCCAAGAGTGAGCCGCGCCGGAGATGCCCAGCTCGGAGAGGGTGGAGAGGAGGATCTGATGGTTCACAGTATCAAAGGAAGCAGACAGGTCTAGAAGGACAAGAGCAGAGGAGAGAGAGTTAGCTTTAGCAGTGCGGAGAGCCTCCGTGACACAGAGAAGAGCAGTCTCAGTTGAATGACCAGTCTTGAAACCTGACTGGTTTGGATCAAGAAGGTCATTCTGAGAGAGATAGCAAGAGTGTTGGCTAAAGACGGCACGCTCAATAGTTTTGGAGAGAAAAGAAAGAAGGGATACTGGTCTGTAGTTGTTGACATCAGAGGGATCGAGTGTTGGTTTTTTGAGAAGGGGTGCAACTCTCGCTCTCTTGAAGACGGAAGGGACATAGCCAGCGGTCAAGGATGAGTTGATCAGCGAGGTAAGGTAAGGGAGAAGGTCACCGGAGATGGTCTGGAGAAGAGAGGAGGGGATAAGGTCAAGCGGGCAGGTTGTTGGGCGGCCGGCCGTCACAAGTCGCAAGATTTTATCTGGAGAGAGAGGGGAGAAAGAAGTCAAAGCATAGGGTAGAGCAGTGTGAGCAGGACCAGCAGTGTCATTTGACTTAACAAACGAGGATCGGATGTCGTCAACCTTCTTTTCAAAATGGTTGACGAAGTCATCCACAGAGAGGGAGGAGAAGGTGGCAAAGAGCTTCCTAGGGTTAGAGGCAGATGCTTGGAAATTAGAGTGGTAGAAAGTGGCCTTAGCAGCAGAAACAGATGAAGAAAATTTAGAGAGGAGGGAGTGAAAAGATGCCAGGTCCGCAGGGAGTCTAGTTTTCCTCCATTTCCGTTCGGCTGCCCGGAGCCCTGTTCTGTGAGCTCGCAATGAGTCATCAAGCCACGGAGCTGGAGGGGAGGACCGAGCCGGCCGGGAGGATAGGGGACATAGAGAGTCAAAGGATGCAGAAAGGGAGGAGAGGAGGGTTGAGGAGGCAGAATCAGGAGATTGGAGGGAGAAGGATGGAGCAGAGGGAAGAGATGATAGGATGGAAGAGGAGAGAGTAGCGGGAGAGAGAGAGCGAAGGTTGCGACGGCGCATTACCATCTGAGTAGGGGCAGAGTGAGTAGTGTTGGAGGAGAGCGAGAGAGAAAAGGATACAAAGTAGTGGTCGGAGACATGGAGGGGAGTTGCAGTGAGATTAGTAGAAGAACAGCATCTAGTAAAAATGAGGTCAAGCGTATTGCCTGTCTTGTGAGTAGGGGGGGACGGTGAGAGGGTGAGGTCAAAAGAGGAGAGGAGTGGAAAGAAGGAGGCAGAGAGAAATGAGTCAAAGGTAGACATAGGGAGGTTGAAGTCCCCCAGAACTGTGAGGGGTGAGCCATCCTCAGGAAAGGAACTTATCAAGGCGTCAAGCTCATTGATGAACTCTCCAAGGGAACCTGGAGGGCGATAAATGACAAGGATGTTAAGCTTAAATGGGCTAGTGACTGTGACAGCATGGAATTCAAATGAGGAGATAGACAGATGGGTCAGGGGAAAAATAGAGAATGTCCACTTGGGAGAGATGAGGATTCTTGTGCCACCACCCCGCTGACCAGATGCTCTCGGGGTATGCGAGAACACATGGTCAGACGAGGAGAGAGCAGTAGGAGTAGCAGTGTTTTCAGTGGTAATCCATGTTTCCGTCAGCGCCAAGAAGTCGAGGGACGAGGGTAGCATAGGCTGAAATGAACTCTGCCTTGTTGGCAGCAGAACGGCAGTTCCAGAGGCTGCCTGAGACCTGGAACTCCACGTGGGTGGTGCGTGCAGGGACCACCAGGTTAGAGAGGCAGCAGCCATGCGGTGTGAGGCGTTTGTATAGCCTGTGCGGAGAGGAGAGAACAGGGATAGACAGAGGCATAGTTGACAGGCTACAGAAAATGGCTACAATAATGCAAAGGAGATCGGATTGAAATGAACTAAACATCTGGGAAAGGAGAGAGCGGGGCCTCCCTCACCACAACACCCAAATATGAATGGAACAAGTCAGGTGTCTCAAGTTTGAAAAACAATGGACTTATTCCTCGATAGCACCAGATCCCTCTCCAGACAATAATCAGTTTGGTTTTGAATGTTGGCTTAAGTTTTGAATAATGTTTACTGTTGGGGCCCACTAAACCATTATATTGTGTTTAGCTGTGGATTGAGTGTTTGGTGGAGAGGGACAGACTGGAGGAGGTGATAGGTAATGTAAATCATGGCCTGTGCATCAGTATTGTGTATCAGTATTGTGTATTGTTCAATATGGTGTGTGTGTGTGTGTGTGTGTGTGTGTGTGTGTGTGTGTGTGTGTGTGTGTGTGTGTGTGTGTGTGTGTGTGTGTGTGTGTGTGTGTGTGTGTGTGTGTGTGTGTGTGTGTGTGTGTGTGTGTGTGTGTGTGTGTGTGTGTGTGTGTGTGTGTGTGTGTGTGTGTGTGAGTGTGTGTGTGTGTCTGGAGCAGAGAGAAACAGACAGAACACTTCAAATAATACAGCTTTGAATAAAAAGGAAGAACATAGAGGAGAGAAGAGTCGGCTATGGGTAATACAATATCACAGGAGTGATTTCAGTCCTGACCTCAATGGAATTAGACCAGCATGAATTTGCTTCCACAGTACCCTGGCATATTATTAGTTAAAACTAACAGTAGTTAATACTATTCAAATATTTCCAACATGTTTCCGGTCAGGTAGCTAGCATATACACTCTTAGAAAAAAAGGTGCTATCTAGAACCTAAAAGGGTTCTTCAGCTGTCCCCATAGGATAACCCTTTGAAGTTCCCTTTTTGGTTCCAGGTAGAACCCTTTTGGTTCCAGGTGGAACCCTTTTGAGTTCCATGTAGAACCCTTTACACAGAGGGTTCTACATGGAACCCTTTTTTTCTAAGAGTGTATAATCATGCATAAAGTTAACAACATATTAATTAATTTATTCAAATGAACTTATAAATATATTCACTGATTTATTCATTCACTTCATGCATGCACGCCTGCAGAGCCCGGGTAAGATTATGTAGTCGTTGGTGTAGAACGTGTCATTGGAATCCTGAGTGTAGGCTGGCCACAAGTATAGTATTCAGTATTCTTGAGCAATCAGTATTTCTGAGCATACAGTCAGAGAGGAGAGGTGGGAGGAGAGAGCCCCTATCACTCCCCTCTGCTAATTAAAACTAATGACTCCAGGTGCTGCAAGGAGTCGGACAGAAGATGGGCCGGGCGGCTGTGTTTGTGTTGGTGGTTCGCCTTCATTATGATCCCCATCCATTCTCTTTAGGAATCTCCTCACTATCGACTCCACCGCGCCCGACGTACAGTATGCAATCCAGTATGCAATCCAAGAAAAGGGGTGATCTAAATGCAAATGTTATGACATGATGTATTATACTGGTGTGATGGAACTATAATATAGATAGGCGGCTGGGAAGATGTTTTTTAATGACAGAATCTCAATATTAGCTGTCGGTCAATATGCCTCGGTTATTACGCTCTAGCTGTAGGCCTACTGTAGGAGAGTATTTCTACACACTCTCGCCTCTGTCATAGAGAGGGAGAGAGGCAGAGGGAGAGAGAGAGAGCGAGCGAGAGAGAGAGAGCGAGTGAGGGGCAGAGGGAGAGAGAGAGAAAGCTGAGTGTGCCCATGTTTATTAGAATGTGTGACATGTTGAATCACACTTGAATGAGCAGTCATTATGGCGATTGCTTGAATGGGGGGGCCTATTTAAATTCCACAATCCATGGTGTCTAGCGCTCCCTATATGCTGACAACTGTATTACACAGAATACTGAGCAACAATGTCAACCACCCTCCAACCTCAAAGAGTTCCCAGGTGCAATGGACTGATCATAAAACATAGACAATATCGACAATTTAGACTCTCAGAACAGCCCAGGAATTAATATTGTGTGTGTGTGTTTGTGCGTGCATGCGTGTGTGTGTGCATGTGTGTGTATTCATACCCCTTGACTTACTCCACAACCTGAATTCCCCCCCTTAAAAAAACACACCCATCTACACACAATACCCCCGAATGACTAAGTGAAAACATGTGTAACCCTCTCACCAGGCTCGAATTTGACTCTCACAATATTACCTTATTTAGAATATCTGAACAGCATGGGATAGTAGGTGAGAAGGACATCTCCAATAAGAATCCCTATTGTAAACTTGCTAGGGTGAATGACAAATAGGGTATTAACTTCAGATAGAATAATTATAGACTTGGTTATTATTATAAGGATATGCTTTCCCATGCATTTAATGAAACAGTAAATGACTCCACCAATACAACAGACATAAGGTTCAAGATCTATATTAATCAAATGTTCAATGTATCACATCAAAATAAATAAAAATAATAAACCCCAATGATTTTTCCACAACCCATGTCCAAATTATTTGCAAGCTTGCTTAAACCCTGGGCGCGCGTTGGAGCTCATAAAAAAATGACGACATACATAAAGTCCCGAAGTCCACCCCACATTTGTAGTTACTCACTACTTGTAGATAATGCCTCAGCAAAATATAGTAGTTCCGTGCAGGTGTCCTCACAAGATCCACAGGTGAACACAGCTATCAATGCAGCCAGTACTCCGTAGCAGAAACAGACCTCCGTTGGAAACCCGAACTCGTTGATCGTCACAAGCAATTCTCTCCAAGTCTTGCACGATGCTAGGCTAACCTCTAGGATGTCGAATGTCTCCACAATGCGACGGCAGCTTCAGTCTCCACTAGGTCTTTCTTAACGAAATAATAAACACTCTCTTATAGAAATAAAATCAGGATTTCCCTTTAAAAAACTCTGTAGGTATGGTTTTGTTCTCTCTTTATCGTTTCCTTTGGTCGTTTTTCCTTCACCAACCCCACTAACGTCTCTCCTCTCCCTTCTTTCAACCTTTCCCTCTCTTTTCTTTCCCAGCAACCAGTCCACTCTCCCATTGGCCACAACTTAACAAGTCACCTCATTGGTCAAAACTTTAACGAGATACATGGGAAACTTAAACTTAAAAGTAAACCAACCTATTCACTTGTACATTTTTTTTAAACATTGCTTCAAAAGAAATGCATTAATGACATTACAAATCAGGAGCTATTCGATCACCTTTTAAATCTAATACCAATGAATTATAACAAATAAACTCTATACTTGGTTTTAGCAAGGCATACCTAGTTTCAGAGTGATCTCCTTTGTCGAGACATTCCTGACAGTAAGGGTGATTCTTCTAGATGACACAACTGCAACCGTCTGGATTTCAGGCCTCACTAGTAGTTCTTCCGGGAACCGGGGTTCTTCAGGCCTCTCTACCAGAAGGGTTTGAGTAGAAGGTATCCCAGGAAACTTTGGAATTCCAGTAACTCTCGCCTGCCCACCAGGTGGCAGGGTGACAGGTTTTGTCTGTGCGAACCAGACCGTTCCTCTCTTCTCATCATCATCAGTTGAGCTTTCTCTCATCCTCTCATATGCCTCCTTGATAGCAGGATGAACTTGTAGTGTGCTAAGGAAACCTTCACCTTCCTTTTCTCTGCAAGCAGTCATAAGTCTCTTCACTACAGACGTATTTGTGCCGACCAGAATAGACACGTCACCTTTCATGGCCGGATCTGGACATACCAACACAAGTGCTTCAATGGTCTCTGCTACGCCCACAACTGATCCCGAGAACTCAAGCTTGAGCGACAAATAGCCATCATATGGATACTGCTCAGAGCTAAGGCCCCATATCTCTAAGTTTCCTATAGGAATCAATGGCAAATGCGTCAGGTACTTGTCATAAAAGGATCTGTAAAGTAGAGTAATCTGAGAACCACTATCTAGTAAAGCTTTAGCATAGACACCTTCAATCTGTACAGAAACGACAGAACTTGGGCCAACTAAACCTGTAGGTAGCATGTCTTTCATGTCTTCATACTTGTGGCACTTTGTGGAACGTATCTTCACCGGGACGTCAGGCCGCTCCTTTACTGGGTCCCTCTGTAGTTTCCCATAGGCCGTTTTTGTTTGATCAGGCGTGTGTTGACTTTCCTCAAGTTCTCTTCACCTTCACAGTTTCTATTGAAATGGCCATCTTCTCCACATCTATAACAGAACACTCCGGGGTTTCTGTCGGCCTGTGTCTGTTCTTGTGATGGATTTACCCTTTTCTTTTTGCTTTTAAATGCAACATCTGACCTTTGTGTGTCAGAGTGAGCTGCTGTGACGTTAGCAGACATGAGACGTGTTATTTCAATTTTCAAACCTTTTAGCTCTTTTCTCAGCACTTCTATCTCAGTATTAGCTTCTTCACAAACTGTAGCAACAGGAGCAACAGCTGATGACTTCACAACACTCTTCGTTGTGTTCCTGTCTTGAATCATGTCCTCCTCCTCCCTTACTTCCTGCAGCAGCTCAGTAAAGGTTGGTGGATCACGCAGCTTATAGGTCATGCGAATACAAAGCGCAACCATGTCATGTGAGGATGCACCTCTCACTACTTGGCCAATACATGTGCGATTCATCTCTGACAGCTCAATGCCTCCTTTTCGATATACAGTGTGCAGCAATTTGTCAAGTCTCAACAGGTAAGCTGAAAGCTTCTCTCCTTCACTCTGAAATGTGTTTCTGAACCTTAACTCCTGAGTGGCGCAGTGGTCTAAGGCACTGCATCGCAGTGCTAACTGTGCCACTAGAGATCCTGGTTCGAATCCAGGCTCTGCTGTAGCCGGCCGCAACCGGGAGACCAATGGGGCGGCGCACAATTGGCCCAGCGTCGTCCAGGGTAGGGGAGGGAATGGCCGGCAGGGATGTAGCGTTGATAGAGCATGGCGTTTGCAATGCCAGGGTTGTGGGTTCGATTCCCACGGGGGGCCAGTATAAGAAAATATGTATTCACTAACTGTAAGTCGCTCTGGATAAGAGCATCTGCTAAATGACTAAAATGTAAATGTTACCATGAGATCAGGTGCACTTTCGGTGGTACCGAATGCGGTTTCTAGAGCCTTCATGTATTTGATCACTGTAGCATGGGGGTTTCCGGTCCTAAAGAACCTCACAATGTCAGCAGCAGGCCCTTTAAGACTTTCTATTATTCTCTGTTTTTTCACATTGTCGGTGCACTGCCATTCCTCTAGAAAATGGGTGGTTTGCTCAGCCCATGCGTCATACTCTTCCTCTCCACTAGGAGTGGGCTTCACACCTGAGAACATACGTAGCTTACGGTAACTCTGAGTCTCAGATGGCACATTGTTGCATTTTTCTACCAGTGAACTTATGGCAGTAACCAGTTCAGCGTTGAGGTCAGCACCAGAGGGACTTACCAGGCCTTTAACATCAGCCACCATCTTCCCTTCATATCTCAGAAAGGATAATAGCTTTGCCTGGAAATCTTCACCCTCTCTCTCAACTGGAGATGTGACTTGTGAAACTACATGTACAGGCCAGGGACCCAACTCTCCAGGTATCCCAACAACACTTGGCACAGCTATTTCGTTAAAGTTGTTTCATATCTCTACCAAAACATACTGCTTTTTACCAGCTGAATAAGAACAACGACCACGCAGTCTAATTTTACCAAAAGCCTTAACATAAGTCAGCGTTTCCAGCAGAACCTCATCAGACACATCATCTGTAACACTGCTAAGGACAACTGCACGATTAGTAGCTTGCTGTTTCTCTCTACACCAGGTAACAATCTCTTCAACATGCATGTTGTAGGTTTATGCCTATACAGCAATGTCAGAAGAAAATCCAAAATTTCAATTCAAAATTGTCAAATGGGGAGTCAAAAATATCCCATCAACAATAACCAAGATCCCGGACTGAGCCCCCAAAATGTAACCCTCTCACCAGGCTCGAATTTGACTCTCACAATATTACCTTATTTAGAATATCTGAACAGCATGGGATAGTAGGTGAGAAGGACATCTCCAATAAGAATCCCTATTGTAAACTTGCTAGGGTGAATGACAAATAGGGTATTAACTTCAGATAGAATGATTATAGACTTGGTTATTATTATAAGGATATGCTTTCCCATGCATTAAATGAAACAGTAAATGACTCCACCAATACAACAGACATAAGGTTCAAGATCTATATTAATCAAATTTTCAATGTTTCACATCAAAAGAAATAAAAAATAATAAACCCCAATGATTTTTCCACAACCCATGTCCAAATTATTTGCAAGCTTGCTTAAACCCTGGGCGCGCGTTGGAGCTCATAAAAAAATTACGACATACATAAAGTCCCGAAGTCCACCCCACATTTGTAGTTACTCACTACTTGTAGATAATGCCTCAGCAAAATATAGTAGTTCCGTGCAGGTGTCCTCACAAGATCCACAGGTGAACACAGCTATCAATGCAGCCAGTACTCCGTAGCAGAAACAGACATCCGTTGGAAACCCGAACTCATTGATCGTCACAAGCAATTCTCTCCAAGTCTTGCACGATGCTAGGCTAACCTCTAGGATGTCGAATGTCTCCACAATGCGACGGCAGGTTCAGTCTCCACTAGGTCTTTCTTAACGAAATAATAAACACTCTCTTATAGAAATAAAATGAGGATTTCCCTTAAAAAAACTCTGTAGGTATGGTTTTGTTCTCTCTTTATCGTTTCCTTTGGTCGTTTTTCCTTCACCAACCCCACTAACGTCTCTCCTCTCCCTTCTTTCAACCTTTCCCTCTCTTTTCTTTCCCAGCAACCAGTCCACTCTCCCTTTGGCCACAACTTAACAAGTCACCTCATTGGTCAAAACTTTAACGAGATACGTGGGAAACTTAAACTTAAAAGTAAACCAACCTATTCACTTGTACATTTTTTTTTAACATTGCTTCAAAAGAAATGCATTAATGACATTACAAATCAGGAGCTATTCGATCACCTTTTAAATCTAATACCAATGAATTATAACAAATAAACTCTATACTTGGTTTTAGCAAGGTATTACACATGTTTTTAGAAATGTTTGCATATTTATTGAAAATGAAATACAGAAATATCTAATTTACATAAATATCCATATTCCTGAATCAATACATGTTAGAATCACTTTTGGCAGCAATTACAGCTGTGAGTCTTTCTGGGTAAGTCTCTAAGAGCTTTGCACACCTGGATTGTACAATGTTTGCACATTATTCTTTTAAAAATTCTACAAGCTCTGTCAAGTTGGTTGTTAATCATTGCTAGACAGCCATTTTCAAGCCGAGTTAAGTCAAAACTGTAACTAGGCCACTCAGGAACATTCAATGTCGTCTTGGTAAGCAACTCCAGTGTATTTGGCCTTGTGTTTTAGGTTATTGTCCTATTGAAAGATGAATTAATCTCCCAGTGTTTGGTGGAAAGCAGACTGAACCAGGTTTTCCTCTAGGATTTTGCCTGTGCTCTATTCCATTTATTTTTTATCCTGAAAAACTCCCCTCTCCTTAACCCTTTGACACGTACGATCACATATTTGTGATCATTGTTGAGTGTTCCCTGCAGTGTACCATCGCAAATATGTGATTGGAACAGTAGCAACAGAACGTATGACGCAACAAACGCATTGTCGTTACGTGACTTTCATTAATGTGATGACTGTTATTTATCGAATAATTACCTACTATGTTTAATTGTTACTAGATTCAATTAATCATGTAACAATTAACTCATTAGGAATTTGGGGCACCACGGGAGAATTTGTTTAACGAGTTACCATCTCCCAAATTAAACTCAATAATATATAGATATCGATAACAATCACTTATTAATCATTTACTTCATATCAGTCTCATTCTGAACGTCGCAGACTTCTTGAATCTGCACAAACGCGAGTCTTACTGATTATTCCATACCACACAAATGTATTTGATTATTTATTTACTACCAAACTAAATGATAACACAGGATACACACACACACACACAGACACAGTATAGGATATTGACTCCTAATACCTTGCCCCGAACTGCCAGCCCTTTTGGGTAAGAAGTAATGCATGTATTTAAGTGTTGAAGGTCTTCGTCATGTATCTCTGTTGGACCCAGGCCTTTGTGGAAAGGATTCGATTGGGCCTTCTCCTTCGGGTGGGCCTTCTCCTTCGTTCTCAGGTGTAAGGCTCTGATTGTCCACAAGAGGTCACAATGTCCTTCTTCTTAATAGTTGTCTGTTTACTTTCACTCGTTCTGGAAGTGGTCTTCTGAGGACGGCTAATCAGCCGTGCCGATGATCCCCTGTGGGGTGATGAGAGCAGTGTAGTAGACGATGGTTTGAAGAGAGTAACAGGATGGTCCCACTTAAATTCACCTTCTTAGATACAGTACTTAAAACAGCTACTCGGCCGTAACATTGATTGTTAGAGAGGCAACTTTGTCGTCTTCACCTCGTGTTCATTTTCAGGGTTGTAACCAATGGAGACCTAAGCTGCAGCTTGAGTCCGTCTGGTCTGGTATGTTAATTCTTAACTCAATATTTTATACCTTCGGGTAAAAAGGGGTGTTTCCATCATACTGACACGCTCTCTGAGCTCCCTCAGGCGTGGCTAGTTACGAGGCAAAATACCATCATCACTATGATCTTGTTAGAAAGCAAAAATCACATTCCTATCTTTACGAAAATATTGTCTTCCTCCTTGATATTTTCTACACAATGTAAAGGATGTAAGCCTGATATACACAGTGTAAAAGCTCTTCAAGTCACAATGTTTTCGTTATAATGTCTTTATACCATTTTTAATGACATCACAAAATATAGATTAATTTTCCATATTCCATTTCTCATCATTCCCAACATTCGGATGTTGAAATATATTGTCCCAGTGTTCATTGTTGGATGTTGAAGTTTTTTGGGTGGCAAAACCTTCTGTAACAAAGGGATAGTTATTTCCCAATACTGAGGAGCAAAGGGAGAGATTCCCCTCATTTACGACCGAGTGTTAAGGTGTCAAAACCAGCCCACCCCCCCTTCCCCTCTTCTGTGGGTAAGAGGGTCTGGTAGTTGTCAGCAATTTACCAAGCTGATGTGAGGCCTTTGATCCTCAACCAGGAGAGTCATGACAGCATCTAAACAGCATTGTTGTCTGAAAAGCATCTAAACAATATTTTGTACTGATGGGAAATAAAGGTCTTCACAACTTTATTCCTCAATTTCACCTTTCACTGTAAAAGATAAATGCGAACTTCATCATTCAAACATTACACGGAACATTCCATAAACCAGTCTAAATAACAGGTTGCGCTGACAAAAGATAAATAAATAAGTTAGCGACCTATGTACCACATCTCTAGTGAGCACAATGGAGAAATGTAATATTATTTAGAAAAGAGATGCATGTCAGCTAAGCTAACAGCAGTTAAATTCTTTATGATGGCAGCCATGTTTGTTTATGTTTGACAAGCGAAAACTCCCTAATCCCAGAATGCCATTCACTATAAGATGCAAATAAACGAAGTCAAAGTCAAAGATTCCCATTGCCTGAAAAATATGAACTTTCAGCATATTATAAATCTTCGATGTACTTGTTACAGTGTATACAAGAACCGGAGCACATGACAAGTCGTTTACCATTTTTAACAAAAATCACAAAGCAAATAAAATGTTATCACCCCACAGATCAACACCCCAAATACAAGCCTACTGCCTAGCCTAACTGTAGCGTGAAAGCTAAACAGGGATGAAACCATTTTAGGGGGGTTTGTGGGGGGTTTCATTTAATTTGTGTGGGGTTTTCAAGTCCGTGGGGGTAGAAATGCAGGAAGGTATCGTGGGGGGATATGATGGAGGAAATATTACTATGATGGGGGATTTATCAATAAATGGGGGCAAAAACAGGATAAGTTTATACGCTTGCAACCCTGAGGTACCATAGTTACAATCTGATGCTGCATTCAAAACAACTGTGAACTGGGAGCTTGGAAATCTCAGACTTCCGACTTCAGTGCGTTCAAGACAACTGGGAACAAAAAATTTAAAAAAAGCTCAGACTGGGAAAAATATTTTTTTAAAGTCCTCCAACTCGGAATTCCAACTCGGGAACTCAGGCCTCTTTCTAGAGCTCCGACTTTCTGACCTGAAGATCACTGACGTCATGAGTTGACCTCGTATTTTACAGAGTTCCTAGTTGTCGTGAAAGCGCCATAAGTCAGTCGAGTGAACTATCCCTTCACCTCATTTTGTATAACATCTTTGGTCTGACAGACGCTTACGTGACAACCAGAATGCATTGTATAATGTCAACAAACATGGAGCCACACATAGCTGGCAAATAACTTAGCATTAGCTCATTATAATCAGTAAAACCTTCAAAACAAGTATTTTACACACATCGTATGTGTCGATTACAATCTATGCAAGAATCGGAAAGCATGATTTGTCACCAGTACTTCAAAACGTGACAAAAACACTAAATACATTATGCTCCATACATACATATGGTATGCTACAGTAGAAATGGCAACACGATATACAGAAAATAAGGCACTTACTTTGATAGGAATGTACACGTCCAAAGTTATTATTTGTAAGGAAAACAACAATTTTGGCAATGTGGGTGGGTGCCAGCCGGAAAATGTGCCAGGGGTAAAAGGTTTGTGCAAGGCCTGTTCTGACTAGAGATGTGCAATGTATTCATACTTGATCAGGGGAAACACTGGGGAAGTGCTTGGGCTCTCGTCGAAGATGGAAGTTTGTCCGGCTCAGTAAAGCCTCAAACATAAATTGTCTGCAACAGTGAAATGGGTTACTTCCATGTGAATTAATGAGGAGGCGGAACACACCTCAATTCAAACTTGTTCGAAAATAATTTGAAATTGACAAGTTGAAACATAGCCTATAGATAATTAGCATGCAGCATGCCTTGGTTTGAGGACAGCACGGGTTAACTGTTCTGTTGCGTAACAATCACATTTTGGAACATTGAGTGCATTCTGACATGACGCGCATAAAAAAACACACGGTGGGGCCGACCGTTAGAGATGTTTGGAACTCACTCGTGAAAAGGTTAACAATTACAAGCATACCCATAACATGAAACAGTCACCACTATGCTTGAAAATATGGAGAGTGGTACTCAGTAATTTTTGCAGTATTAGTTTAGTGCCTTGTTGCAAACAGGATGCATGTTTTGGAATATGTTTTATTCTGTAAAGGC
>NW_025537410.1:0-34701 GCF_020615455.1 Coregonus clupeaformis
ACAGGACACCACTCCCTACAGATCAGGGTTGGGTTATAAAAAAATATCTGAAACTTTGAACATCCCACGGAGCACCGTTAAATCCATTATTAAAAAATGGAAAAAATGTGGCACCACAACAAACCTGCCAAGAGAGGGCCGCCCATCAAAAGTCACGGACCAGGCAAGGAGGGCATTAATCAGAGAGGCAACAAAGAGACCAAAGATAACCCTGAAGGAGCTGCAAAGCTCCACAGCGGAGATTGAAGTATCTGTCCATAGGACCACTCCACAGAGCTGGGCTTTACGGAAGAGAGGCCAGAAAAAAGCCATTGCTTAAAGAAAAAAATAAGCAAACACGTTTGGTGTTCGCCAAAAGGCATGTGGGAGACTCCCCAAACATTTGGAAGAAGGTACTCTGGTCAGATGAGACTAAAATTGAGCTTTTCGGCCATCAAGGAAACGCTATGTCTGGCGCAAACCCAAGACCTCTCATCACCCCGAGAACACCTGGGAAACTGGTCAGAATTGAAGGAATGATGGATGGCGCTAAAGTTTCAGATATTTTTTTAGAACCCAACCCTGATCTGTACTTCTCCACAACTTTGTCCCTGACCTGTTTGGAGAGCTCCTTGGTCTTCATGGTGCCGCTTGCTTGGTGGTGCCCCTTGCTTAGCGGTGTTGCAGACTCTGGGGCCTTTCAGAACAGGTGTATATATACTGAGATCATGTGACAGATCATGTGACACTTAGATGGCACACAGGTGGACTTTATTTAACTAATTATGTGACTTCTGAAGGTAATTGGTTGCACCAGATCTTATTTAGGGGCTTCATAGCAAAGGGGGTGAATACATATGCACACACCCCTTTTCTGTTATTTATTTTTTATAATTTTTTGAAACAAGTTATGTTTTTCATTTCACTTCACCAATTTGGACTATTTTGTGTATGTTCATTACATGGAATCCAAATAAAAATCAATTTAAATTACAGGTTGTAATGCAACAAAATAGTGTTTGTTGAGAATGCTCTAACGCAGTTAACAACATTTACAATTCTGATATCTTCTTTAATTGTGATTTATTCAACCCAGATGCAAATTCATTTGCATTATTTTTATTAAAACCTTTGGTGGCATCCCATAGAATCCGTAAGTCATCGACTGAATTTTTATTGATAATTATGAACTCATTTAGTTCAATTTCAAATTGATCACAGAATGTAGGATTTTGTAGTATTGAAACGTTGAAACACCATCCTGTGGCTCTTTTAGAAGATTCTGAAATGTGAAGTTGGCAGTAACAACTAACAGGGTCTAGTATTAGAGGGGTAGAGGACTGAGAAGGGGGTACTAACAGGATCTAGTATTAGAGGGGTAGAGGACTGAGAAGGGGGTACTAACAGGGTGTAGTATTAGAGGGGTAGAGGACTGAGAAGGGGGTACTAACAGGGTGTAGTATTAGAGGGGTAGAGGACTGAGAAGGGGGTACTAACAGGGTGTAGTATTAGAGGGGTAGAGGACAGAGAAGGGGGTACTAACAGGGTGTAGTATTAGAGGGGTAGAGGACTGAGAAGGGGGGTACTAACAGGATCTAGTATTAGAGGGTGTAGAGGACTGAGAAGGGGGGTACTAACAGGGTGTAGTATTAGAGAGGTAGAGGACTGAGAAGGGGGGTACTAACAGGGTGTAGTATTAGGAGGGGTAGAGGACAGAGAAGGGGTACTAACAGGGTGTAGTATTAGAGGGTAGAGGACTGAGAAGGGGGTACTAACAGGGTGTAGTATTAGAGGGGTAGAGGACAGAGAAGGGGGTACTAACAGGGTGTAGTATTAGAGGGGTAGAGGACTGAGAAGGGGGTACTAACAGTGTGTAGTATTAGAGGGGTAGAGGACTGAGAAGGGGGTACTAACAGGATCTAGTATTAGAGGGTAGAGGACTGAGAAGGGGGGTACTAACAGGGTGTAGTATTAGAGGGGTAGAGGACTGAGAAGGGGGGTACTAACAGGTTCTAGTATTAGAGGGGTAGAGGACTGAGAAGGGGGTACTAACAGGGTGTAGTATTAGAGGGGTAGAGGACTGAGAAGGGGGTACTAACAGGTTCTAGTATTAGAGGGGTAGAGGACTGAGAAGGGGGTACTAACAGGGTCTAGTATTAGAGGGGTAGAGGACTGAGAAGGGGGTACTAACAGGATCTAGTATTCGAGGGGTAGAGGACTGAGAAGGGGGTACTAACAGGGTGTAGTATTAGAGGGGTAGAGGACTGAGAAGGGGGTACTAACAGGGTGTAGTATTAGAGGGGTAGAGGACTGAGAAGGGGGTACTAACAGGGTGTAGTATTAGAGGGGTAGAGGACTGAGAAGGGGGTACTAACAGGGTGTAGTATTAGAGTGGGTAGAGGACTGAGAAGGGGGTACTAACAGGGTGTAGTATTAGAGGGTAGAGGACAGAGAAGGGGGTACTATAACAGGGTGTAGTATTAGAGGGTAGAGGACAGAGAAGGGGGTACTAACAGGGGTGTAGTATTAGAGGGGTAGAGGACAGAGAAGGGTGTACTAACAGGGTCTAGTATTAGAGGGGTAGAGGACTGAGAAGGGGGTACTAACAGGGTGTAGTATTAGAGGGGTAGAGGACTGAGAAGGGGGTACTAACAGGGTGTAGTATTAGAGGGGTAGAGGACAGAGAAGGGTGTACTAACAGGGTCTAGTATTAGAGGGGTAGAGGACTGAGAAGGGGGTACTAACAGGGTGTAGTATTAGAGGGGTAGAGGACTGAGAAGGGGTACTAACAGGGTGTAGTATTAGAGGGGTAGAGGACTGAGAAGGGGGTACTAACAGGTCTAGTATTAGAGGGGTAGAGGACTGAGAAGGGGGTACTAACAGGGTCTAGTATTAGAGGGGTAGAGGACTGAGAAGGGGGTACTAACAGGGTGTAGTATTAGAGGGGTAGAGGACTGAGAAGGGGGTACTAACAGGGTCTAGTATTAGAGGGGTAGAGGACTGAGAAGGGGGTACTAACAGGGTGTAGTATTAGAGGGGTAGAGGACTGAGAAGGGGGTACTAACAGGGTGTAGTATTAGAGGGGGTAGAGGACAGAGAAGGGTGTACTAACAGGGTGTAGTATTAGAGGGGTAGAGGACTGAGAAGGGGGTACTAACAGGGTGTAGTATTAGAGGGGTAGAGGACTGAGAAGGGGGTACTAACAGGGTGTAGTATTAGAGGGGTAGAGGACTGAGAAGGGGGTACTAACAGGTGTAGTATTAGAGGGGTAGAGGACTGAGAAGGGGGTACTAACAGGGTGTAGTTTTAGAGGGGTAGAGGACTGAGAAGGGGGTACTAACAGGTTTTAGAGGGGTAGAGGACTGAGAAGGGGGTACTAACAGGGTGTAGTTTTAGAGGGGTAGAGGACTGAGAAGGGGGTACTAACAGGGTGTAGTATTAGAGGGGTAGAGGACTGAGAAGGGGGTACTAACAGGGTGTAGTTTTAGAGGGGTAGAGGACTGAGAAGGGGGTACTAACAGGGTGTAGTATTAGAGGGGTAGAGGACTGAGAAGGGGGTACTAACAGGGTGTAGTATTAGAGGGTTAGAGGACTGAGAAGGGGGTACTAACAGGGTGTAGTATTAGAGGGGTAGAGGACTGAGAAGGGGGTACTAACAGGGTGTAGTATTAGAGGGGTAGAGGACTGAGAAGGGGTACTAACAGGGTCTAGTATTAGAGGGGTAGAGGACTGAGAAGGGGGGTACTAACAGGGTGTAGTATTAGAGGGGTAGAGGACAGAGAAGGGGGTACTAACAGGGTAACGGAGCGTACGCTTTATGGCCTCCCTAATCGTACCAGTTATTTCAGAGAGCTGTGTAATTCATTTCAATTGCTTTTTGACATTAGCAGTAACCGCTGCTGTAATCACTGTTCCTCGGTGCGCTGTCCAGTGATTATTCAATTACCAAACCTAATTGACAAGCGCCATTCTGTTTTAATGGTTGATTTATTGGGTAATTGTGGCTGCCTTCCACTAAGGTTGCATCCCAAAATGGCACCCTATTCCACACATAGTGCCTGGTCAAAAGTAGTATGCTATGTAGTCAATAGAGTGTCATTTTGGATGGTGCCACTCAAAAGCAGCCACTTCACCCTTGGTGTTGGATTGCCGGGAGTGGAGAGTGGCTTGGGTGAAGCGAGCAGCAGCGTTGTCACGCCGACAGAATAGGAAACAGAATAAAAACACCTGAAAGACCCTTTTGGAATGTTGTTGTTTGTTGTTTATTGAAGTATTTACCATCGCTACGGTAACGGTAGGCTGACTGCACCTAGCAAAGGGTTGACAGAGACAATAGAAACCAACCACTTACAAATGCACTTTCTGAAGTTAAACAATCTGTTCAACAATCCTTCATGTTTGTAAAGTGGCTTGTCTAAAAAAAACACGGGTCAAGGATATCACTAATGGAACCTGGAAAATATAAAACATCCTCCGTTTTTTATTGTGTTATTGAGGACCCAGAGCAAAGCTCTTATCTGCTGTTCGTCCATCCCCCATGTAGACACTCAACTGAAGGGCTGTGTTAGATCCAACGTGTGTTAGAGACTCACCTGTAGCTACTCTATGAAGCAGGTAAACGTGTTTTAGAGACTCACCTGTAGCTACTCTATGAAGCAGGTAAACGTGTGTTAGAGACTCACCTGTAGCTACTCTATGAAGCAGGTAAACGTGTGTTAGAGACTCACCTGTAGCTACTCTATGAAGCAGGTAAACGTGTGTTAGAGACTCACCTGTAGCTACTCTATGAAGCAGGTAAACGTGTGTTAGAGACTCACATGTAGCTACTCTATGAAGCAGGTAAAGCGTGTGTTAGAGACTCACCTGTAGCTACTCTATGAAGCAGGTAAACGTGTGTTAGAGACTCACCTGTAGCTACTCTATGATGCAGGTAAACGTGTGTTAGAGACTCACCTGTAGCTACTCTATGAAGCAGGTAAACATGTGTTAGAGACTCACCTGTAGCTACTCATGAAGCAGGTAAACGTGTGTTAGAGACTCACCTGTAGCTACTCTATGAAGCAGGTAAACGTGTGTTATAGACTCACCTGTAGCTACTCTATGAAGCAGGTAAACGTGTGTTAGAGACTCACCTGTAGCTACTCTATGAAGCAGGTAAACGTGTGGTAGAGACTCACCTGTAGCTACTCTATGAAGCAGGTAAACGTGTGTTAGAGACTCACCTGTAGCTACTCTATGAAGCAGGTAAACGTGTGTTAGAGACTCACCTGTAGCTACTCTATGAAGCAGGTAAACGTGTGTTAGAGACTCACCTGTAGCTACTCTATGAAGCAGGTAAACGTGTGTTAGAGACTCACCTGTAGCTACTCTATGAAGCAGGTAAACGTGTGTTAGAGACTCACCTGTAGCTACTCTATGAAGCAGGTAAACGTGTGTTAGAGACTCACCTGTAGCTACTCTATGAAGCAGGTAAACGTGTGTTAGAGACTCACCTGTAGCTCCTCTATGAAGCAGGTAAACGTGTGTTAGAGACTCACCTGTAGCTACTCTATGAAGCAGGTAAACGTGTGTTAGAGACTCACCTGTAGCTACTCTATGAAGCAGGTAAACGTGTGTTAGAGACTCACCTGTAGCTACTCTATGAAGCAGGTAAACATGTGTTAGAGGCTCACCTGTAGCTACTCTATGAAGCAGGTAAACGTGTGTTAGAGACTCACCTGTAGCTACTCTATGAAGCAGGTAAACGTGTGTTAGAGACTCACCTGTAGCTACTCTATGAAGCAGGTAAACGTGTGTTAGAGACTCACCTGTAGCTACTCTATGAAGCAGGTAAACATGTGTTAGAGACTCACCTGTAGCTACTCTATGAAGCAGGTAAACGTGTGTTAGAGACTCACCTGTAGCTACTCTATGAAGCAGGTAAACGTGTGTTAGAGACTCACCTGTAGCTACTCTATAAAGCAGGTAAAGGTGTTGTGACGTCACGAGAGGCTACACAGCTTTCAGCGGGATTGCTCAAGTAGTGCAAGGAGACAAGGTTCAAACAAAACGAGGATTTTATTATAGGTCTTGGGGAAATTAACGAAAATATAACAAAAATTCTGTTCTCTTGTGGCTCTTTAAGGGTTAACAGTTCAGGGATGTCTCTTCCACATCCAAAATCATAATTCTCACTCGCTCAGATAACTTTTCCACAGCCTTACTGTAGTCCACGTTGCAGCTAGTGGCCAACCCAGCAAAAAGTCCTTCCAAATGTCTCTCACGTATTTCCACAGGTGTATATATCCAAAGGTGAGTATTTCCCAAAGGTAAGTATCTCCAAATCCTTATATTCCTCATGGAAGTGGACGTGCAGCACTCTTGTCCTCCAGAGAGCCCAGGTTGGAGACTGTGTCTCTTCACTTCCCAAACCTTCAGCTCATCAGCTCCTCATTTGTTTCAGCTGCGTGGGAAGATTGGCCATAGAGGGGGTGGAGTTCCCGACCATACCAGCAGATGGAGCCATAGCTGTCTGGGTTTGCAGCCACCTCAGGGGGATGTAACGTCCCTCCAGGACACAGCCTCTCGTGACATCACACATCCCCCTCCTCGGGACCGACGTCCTCGTCGGGTAAAGGCAGCGAAGAAGGCATCACGCCGGGAGAGGGCGTCCGCATTGCCGTGGTGCTTGCCAGCCTGCTCTCTCTTCAACTCCTCCACCTCTAGGACCAGGGACTCAGCCTCCTGTTGTCTCTCCTTGAGTTTCTTACTGAACGCATCAGCCTTGGTTTTAGCAGAGTTTAGCTTCTGTTGAGCAGCTTTCAGTTCCTTCTCTCTCTCTGCCTCCGCATTCTTCATCTTGTTCTCCAACACCTTGTACTTCTCCTCTGCCTTCTTCTGTACCTCCTTACTACTGCGCAGGGTCTCCTCACACTCCTCGATGGTCCTGCGCAGCCTCTCCAGCTCCTCCTGTTGCTTATGGAAGGAGCTCTGTTGGGAGTTTAGCCTGGAGGATATCTAACTCTTCTGTCTTCATGTCTAACTGTTGCTTTAACAAACGATACCTCTCAGCGGTCCCCTTCAGACCAGACAGTTCTTTGTCCAGATTCTGTAGCTCCGTCTCTGTGTCGGTCTGGGCACCTGCCATCCCTATCAGAGCCCGGGCGGGAGTGAGTAACTCGGAGGATTGCACCGGAGCCTTCCCAGGATGAGTCTTGCCTCTCCGTTTCCGAGGTACTCGGGTTATCCTCTCCTGAGACTCTCTCCAGAGTGGGTAAAAGGCTGGGCAGTCTCGTCCAATTAGGACAGGGACGGGGGAGGGAATCAACCACCCCGCCGTCGTGTGTATGGTTCCCCGTGTGCTGGTCATTGTAAGTTCAGTAATGGGGTATTCTCTGGTGTCCCCATGGACACAGGAAACTGGGAGGACTTTCCCCGGGGTCAGACACGTTGGGCCCACCAAATCCTTACGCACCAGGGTGGCCCGGCTACCAGAATCCAGTAAGGCCTCCACATCATGGTGATTCACAGTTACCGGGCAGGTGGGGGGTCGATCTGGGCCGCCATCTACGACTCCCAAGAGCGAGGCAAAACGGTGTGTGGGTGCTGAGCTGGAGGACTCCGCAGTGGGCATAGGTTCATCGGCTGGTTTCCCACACTGCCAGGAGATATGTCCCATCTCCCCACACCGGTAACACTGTCGAGTTTTCCCCCTCCTGGTGTACTCTTCTTGGACCCGCCTGGTTTTCTGGCTCCCCCTGGAGCCGGGATAAGTCCTGGCGTGGCTGGGTTCGAGACCTTGGGGGTCCTTTGGACGGGTTCTTCCCATTTGTGGTGGGGCCGCACTCCTGGGGTCTTTTCGGGAAGCATTCAGCATCTCCGCTGTGGCCTGGTACTTTTCCACAGCTTCCACGGTCAGATCAGCCGTGGTCAAGGCCTGTTGACTGATGAACCGTTTTGCCTCATAAGGCAGGGCGCGTAGGGTAACGATCCACCACAACGGCCTCCACCACCGCCGCTGCTGTATTCCTCTGGCGGATCCAGCCATTTCCTTGCGATTCGGACAAGTTCATGCATCTGCGCCCGAGGAGGTTGGTCTGGTTGGAAGGTCCAGCTGTGAAAAGCGCTGGGCCATACCCAAACTTTGTGAGTCCATATCTGCTGAGGATCTCAGACTTCAGGGCATCATAGTCAGTAACCTGGTCAGGGCCCAGGTCCCCGGACAGCATTCAGCGATTCCCGGTTAGAAAGGGGGCTAACAGACCAACCCACTGTTGCTTGGGCCAGGCTTCCCTAGTGGCCGTGGCCTCAAATGCATGCAGGTATGCCTCAATGTCATCGGTAGCTCCCATCTTAGATATAAAGTCACTTGCCTTTATTGGGCGGGTATTTTGGACCACCCTCTGTCTCTGCAACTGCAATTCCTCTGCCTTCAGAAGGTTGGCTTTCTTTTGCTCCTCCAAGAGAGCCACGTTTGCTTGCATCTGGGCTTGCTGGCCAGCAACAAGGGCTTTCAATATGTCCTCCATTTCAGTCGGCGGGGAGCCTACGGCCAACTTGGAAAACTGGGTGATCAAACCTTCGGTATCCTCCTCTGACATGCACTATTAACGCTTGAGCGTGCCTGTATTCTCCACCATCTGTGACGTCACGGAGGCTACACAGCTTTCAGCGGGATTGCTCAAGTAGTGCAAGGAGACAAGGTTCAAACAAAACGAGGATTTTATTATAGGTCTTGGGAAATTAACGAAAATATAACAAAATTCTGTTCTCTTGTGGCTCTTTAAGGGTTAACAGTTCAGGGATGTCTCTTCCACATCCAAAATCATAATTCTCACTCGCTCAGATAACTTTTCCACAGCCTTACTGTAGTCCACGTTGCAGCTAGTGGCCAACCCAGCAAAAAGTCCTTCCAAATGTCTCTCACGTATTTCCACAGGTGTATATATCCAAAGGTGAGTATTTCCCAAAGGTAAGTATCTCCAAATCCTTATATTCCTCATGGAAGTGGACGTGCAGCACTCTTGTCCTCCAGAGAGCCCAGGTTGGAGACTGTGTCTCTTCACTTCCCAAACCTTCAGCTCATCAGCTCCTCATTTGTTTCAGCTGCGTGGGAAGATTGGCCATAGAGGGGTGGAGTTCCCGACCATACCAGCAGATGGAGCCATAGCTGTCTGGGTTTGCAGCCACCTCAGGGGGATGTAACGTCCCTCCAGGACACAGCCTCTCGTGACATCACAGTGTGTTATAGACTCACCTGTAGCTACTCTATGAAGCAGGTAAACGTGTGTTAGAGACTCACCTGTAGCTACTCTATGAAGCAGGTAAACGTGTGTTAGAGACTCACCTGTAGCTACTCTATGAGGCAGGTAAACGTGTGTTAGAGACTCACCTGTAGCTACTCTATGAAGCAGGTAAACGTGTGTTAGAGACTCACCTGTAGCTACTCTATGAAGCAGGTAAACGTGGTGTTAGAGACTCACCTGTAGCTACTCTATAAAGCAGGTAAACGTATGTTAGAGACTCACCTGTAGCTACTCTATGAAGCAGGTAAACGTGTGTTAGAGACTCACCTGTAGCTACTCTATGAAGCAGGTAAACGTGTGTTAGAGACTCACCTGTAGCTACTCTATGAAGCAGGTAAACGTGTGTTAGAGACTCACCTGTAGCTACTCTATGAAGCAGGTAAACGTGTGTTAGAGACTCACCTGTAGCTACTCTATGAAGCAGGTAAACGTGTGTTAGAGACTCACCTGTAGCTACTCTATGAAGCAGGTAAACGTGTGTTAGAGACTCACCTGTAGCTACTCTATGAAGCAGGTAAACGTGTGTTAGAGACTCACCTGTAGCTACTCTATGAAGTAGGTAAACGTGTGTTAGAGACTCACCTGTAGCTACTCTATGAAGCAGGTAAACGTGTGTTAGAGACTCACCTGTAGCTACTCTATGAAGCAGGGAAACGTGTGTTAGAGACTCACCTGTAGCTACTCTATGAAGCAGGTAAACGTGTGTTAGAGACTCACCTGTAGCTACTCTATGAAGCAGGTAAACGTGTGTTAGAGACTCACATGTAGCTACTCTATGAAGCAGGTAAACGTGTATTAGAGACTCACCTGTAGCTACTCTATGAAGCAGGTAAACGTGTGTTAGAGACTCACCTGTAGCTACTCTATGAAGCAGGTAAACGTGTGTTAGAGACTCACCTGTAGCTACTCTATGAAGCAGGTAAACATGTGTTGCCATTTGACTTCAAAACTGTGGATTCTTACAATCATACACCGAGACCCGTTGCGGAGAGGACCCATGCGGTGTGCAGTGTTTATCAGTGGCATGGGACCCAGCTTCTCCTGCCCAAATAATTAATTGAAAAGATTGATCATGAA
The DNA here is from genome assembly GCF_020615455.1 of Coregonus clupeaformis. Lineage (NCBI taxonomy): Eukaryota > Metazoa > Chordata > Actinopteri > Salmoniformes > Salmonidae > Coregonus > Coregonus clupeaformis. The sequence goes on from NW_025537410.1 coordinate 10,341, forward strand.
GGAAGTTGGGTTAACCCTGCTTCCACACCAGTTTCAAGTCCTGTGACCCGCACATGGAATTTACAGGAATGATTTTCGATGCATTCTGTTGTATTTTTTAGGAGATTGATTTGACGTTTCCAGGTCATGGAGCTGCCCGTCTGTCACATTGGCCACTGTCTCCAAACCTTTCACTTTAGTTGAGTAGTTATCCACTTTAGAAGTGAGCAGTGCAAGAGATTAATTTACCGGTTTTAATTGCAAGTTGCGGACTGAGAAGGGGGTACTAACAGGGTGTAGTATTAGAGGGGTAGAGGACAGAGAAGGGGGTACTAACAGGGTGTAGTATTAGAGGGGTAGAGGACAGAGAAGGGGGTACTAACAGGGTGTAGTATTAGAGGGGGTAGAGGACTGAGGAAGGGGGTACTAACAGGGTGTAGTATTAGAGGGGTAGAGGACAGAGAAGGGGGTACTAACAGGGTGTAGTATTAGAGGGGGTAGAGGACAGAGAAGGGGTACTAACAGGGTGTAGTATTAGAGGGGTAGAGGACTGAGAAGGGGGGTACTAACAGGGTGTAGTATTAGAGGGGTAGAGGACTGAGAAGGGGGTACTAACAGGGTGTAGTATTAGAGGGGTAGAGGACTGAGAAGGGGTACTAACAGGGTGTAGTATTAGAGGGGTAGAGGACAGAGAAGGGGTACTAACAGGGTGTTAGTATTAGAGGGGTAGAGGACTGAGAAGGGGGTACTAACAGGGTAACGGAGCGTACGCTTTATGGCCTCCTAATCGTACAGTTATTTCAGAGAGCTGTGTAATTCATTTCAATTGCTTTTTGACATTAGGAGTAACTCGCTGCTGTAATCACTGTTCCTCGGTGCGCTGTCCAGTGATTATTCAATTACCAAACCTAATTGACAAGCGCCATTCTGTTTTAATGGTTGATTTATTGGGTAATTGTGGCTGCCTTCCACTAAGGTTGCATCCCAAAAATGGCACCTATTCCACACATAGTGCCTGGTCAAAAGTAGTATGCTATGTAGTCAATAGAGTGTCATTTTGGATGGTGCCACTCAAAAGCAGCCACTTCACCCTTGGTGTTGGATTGCTGGAGTGGAGAGTGGCTTGGGTAGCGAGGCAGCAGCGTTGTCACGCCGACAGAATAGGAAACAGAATAAAACACCTGAAAGACCTTTTGGAATGTTGTTGTTTGTTGTTTATTGAAGTATTTACCATCGCTACGGTAACGGTAGGCTGACTGCACCTAGCAAAGGGTTGACAGAGACAATAGAAACCAACCACTTACAAATGCACTTTCTGAAGTTAAACAATCTGTTCAACAATCCTTCATGTTTGTAAAGTGGCTTGTCTAAAAAAACCATGGGTCAAGGATATCACTAATGGAAACCTGGAAAATATAAAAACATCCTCCGTTTTTTTATTGTGTTATTGAGGACCCAGAGCAAAGCTCTTATCTGCTGTTTCGGTCCATTCCCCATGTAGACACTCAACTGAAGGGGCTGTGTTAGATCCAACGTGTGTTAGAGACTCACCTGTAGCTACTCTATGAAGCAGGTAAAACGTGTGTTAGAGACTCACCTGTAGCTACTCTATGAAGCAGGTAAACGTGTGTTAGAGACTCACCTGTAGCTACTCTATGAAGCAGGTAAACGTGTGTTAGAGACTCACCTGTAGCTACTCTATGAAGCAGGTAAATGTGTGTTAGAGACTCACCTGTAGCTACTCTATGAAGCAGGTAAACGTGTGTTATAGACTCACCTGTAGCTACTCTATGAAGCAGGGAAACGTGTGTTAGAGACTCACCTGTAGCTACTCTATGAAGCAGGTAAACGTGTGTTAGAGACTCACCTGTAGCTACTCTATGAAGCAGGTAAACGTGTGTTAGAGACTCACCTGTAGCTACTCTATGAAGCAGGTAAACGTGTGTTAGAGACTCACCTGTAGCTACTCTATGAAGCAGGTAAACGGTGTTAGAGACTCACCTGTAGCTACTCTATGAAGCAGGTAAACGTGTGTTATGGACTCACCTGTAGCTACTCTATGAAGCAGGTAAACGTGTGTTAGAGACTCACCTGTAGCTACTCTATGAAGCAGGTAAACGTGTGTTATAGACTCACCTGTAGCTACTCTATGAAGCAGGTAAACGTGTGTTATAGACTCACCTGTAGCTACTCTATGAAGCAGGTAAACGTGTGTTAGAGACTCACCTGTAGCTACTCTATGAAGCAGGGAAACGTGTGTTAGAGACTCACCTGTAGCTACTCTATGAAGCAGGTAAACGTGTGTTAGAGACTCACCTGTAGCTACTCTATGAAGCAGGTAAACGTGTGTTATATCCAACATGTGTTAGGTAAGGGTTGTGTTATATCCAACATGTGTTAGGTAAGGGTTGTGTTAGATCCAACATGTGTGGGTAGCCTAACGGTTAGCGTGTTGGGCCAGTAACTGAAAGGTTGCTTGTTCGAATACCTGAGCTCAAAAGGTGAAAAACCTGTCGCTGTGCCCTTGAGCAAGGCACTTAACCCTAATTGGCTCCAGGGGCACTGAACTACTATGGCTGACCCTGTAAAACAACACATTTCACTGCACCTACCTGCTGTATTTGTCAACATATATATATTATATATATATTTTTTTTTTCATGTGTTAGGTTAGGTTTGCATTAGACGTGTAATAAGGACTTGGATAGATCCAACGTGTGGTAGCGACTCACGTGTCCTCTTCATAACTATCTTTTGTCTCCTGCTTCCTTTGATGACTAAGAGATAGAAGGAAGTTTTACCAACGCTGAGAAGAAGAACTCTTCAGAATAATACATCTGGAGGCTCCTGCTTCGCGGTAATTGACATTGGACAACATCATTTGCATAATGATTCATAACCTCGAGGGAGACGGTTTAAAAAGGAGGGAAGCATTATGGATTTGACTAATTAGCTATCATCAATTCTCCTCTGTTGTTGTAGACGTCGTTAGTTTGATATAGCTATGTTGATCAGACAACCATAGTGTTAGTTTGATAGAGCTATGTTGATCAGAGTGTTAGTTTGATAGAGCTATGTTGATCAGACAACCATAGTGTTAGTTTGATAGAGCTATGTTGATCAGAGTGTTAGTTTGATAGAGCTATGTTGATCAGAGTGTTAGTTTGATAGAGCTATGTTGATCAGACAACCATAGTGTTAGTTTGATAGAGCTATGTTGATCAGAGTGTTAGTTTGATAGAGCTATGTTGATCAGACAACCATAGTGTTAGTTTGATAGAGCTATGTTGATCAGACAACCATAGTGTTAGTTTGATAGAGCTATGTTGATCAGACAACCACAGTGTTAGTTTGATAGAGCTATGTTGATCAGAGTGTTAGTTTGATAGAGCTATGTTGATCAGAGTGTTAGTTTGATAGAGCTATGTTGATCAGACAACCATAGTGTTAGTTTGATAGAGCTATGTTGATCAGAGTGTTAGTTTGATAGCGCTATGTTGATTAGACAACCATAGTGTTAGTTTGATAGAGCTATGTTGATCAGAGTGTTAGTTTGATAGAGCTATGTTGATCAGACAACCATAGTGTTAGTTTGATAGAGCTATGTTGATCAGACAACCATAGTGTTAGTTTAATAGAGCTATGTTGATCAGACAACCATAGTGTTAGTTTGATAGAGCTATGTTGATCAGACAACCATAGTGTTAGTTTGATAGAGCTATGTTGATCAGACAACCATAGTGTTAGTTTGATAGAGCTATGTTGATCAGAGTGTTAGTTTGATAGAGCTATGTTGATCAGACAACCATAGTGTTAGTTTGATAGAGCTATGTTGATCAGACAACCATAGTGTTAGTTTGATAGAGCTATGTTTATAAGAGTGTTAGTTTGATAGAGCTATGTTGATCAGAGTGTTAGTTTGATAGAGCTATGTTGATCAGAGTGTTAGTTTGATAGAGCTATGTTGATCAGACAACCATAGTGTTAGTTTGATAGAGCTATGTTGATCAGACAACCATAGTGTTAGTTTGATAGAGCTATGTTGATCAGAGTGTTAGTTTGATAGAGCTATGTTGATTAGAGTGTTAGTTTGATAGAGCTATGTTGATCAGACAACCATAGTGTTAGTTTGATAGAGCTATGTTAATCAGACAACCATAGTGTTAGTTTGATAGAGCTATGTTGATCGGAGTGTTAGTTTGATAGAGCTATGTTGATCAGAGTGTTAGTTTGATAGAGCTATGTTGATCGGAGTGTTAGTTTGATAGAGCTATGTTGATCAGAGTGTTAGGTTGATAGAGCTATGTTGATGGGACAACCATAGTGTTAGTTTGATAGAGCTATGTTGATCAGAGTGTTAGTTTGATAGGAGCTATGTTGATCAGACAACCATAGTGTTAGTTTGATAGAGCTATGTTGATCAGACAACCATAGTGTTAGTTTGATAGAGCTATGTTGATCAGACAACCATAGTGTTAGTTTGATAGAGCTATGTTGATCAGAGTGTTAGTTTGATAGAGCTATGTTGATCAGACAACCATAGTGTTAGTTTGATAGAGCTATGTTGATCAGACAACCATAGTGTTAGTTTGATAGAGCTATGTTGATCAGACAACCATAGTGTTAGTTTGATAGAGCTATGTTGATCAGAGTGTTAGTTTGATAGAGCTATGTTGATCAGACAACCATAGTGTTAGTTTGATAGAGCTATGTTGATCAAAGTGTGTTTGATAGAGCTATGTTGATCAGACAACCATAGTGTTAGTTTGATAGAGCTATGTTGATCAGAGTGTTAGTTTGATAGAGCTATGTTGATCAGACAACCATAGTGTTAGTTTGATAGAGCTATGTTGATCAGACAACCATAGTGTTAGTTTGATAGAGCTATGTTGATCAGACAACCATAGTGTTTTTATGAGATCATCACTATTCATTCCTGATCATCACCAGGCAGCGTTGTTACAGGGTTGCCAACATGTCCCATGTCGAAACATAATTCAAAGTAAAAGTTTTGACATTTCTAAAAGAGTCAGAATTCAATTTTTTTTGTTATAATGATGATCGTCGTTAAGAGGAAATAATCCTTAATAACTCTTTTCATTTGTCAGAGTGACTCTCACTTTTTGACATTTAGGCCTCTGGTCAAAAGTAGTCCACTATATAGAGAATAGTGTACCATTTGGTACGCGTTCTATATCAAACACTCTTCATCTGTCAAAGTTTCTGTCACATTGCGCCGTTCGTGTAATTTCAGTCTCTGTCGAGGACGGTAGTATTAATCTGGATTGAGAAGCTATTTACCTGACATGTAAGTGCTGCATTTGCAACAATCAACTTAATTGGGCATAACACTTTGTTAGATGTTTTATTGTTCAGAAAATCATATTTCTGTTTGTTGGTTTCCATTTCAGAAGAGAAGCACCTATCAGGGATAAAAGAGACCTGCTCTCATCTGGCCCTCATGGAGAGGTGTTATGTGTGTCTCTGTGTGTGCGTGTGTCTCTGTGTGTGTGTGTGTGTGTGTGTGTGTGTGTGTGTGTGTGTGTGTGTGTGTGTCTGTGTGTGTGTTGCATGGAGAGGTCCTTCATTACAGACATAATTATTCTTTTCATTAAAAGTTGTTGACAGTAGAGGCCACCACAGTGAAACTGAGCAGAAAATACATTTCAATTATTCACCTGTTTCAAGACGTTGTTATTATTATTATATTATTATAATGTAGATAACAAATTCTGGTTCAGTGGTTCGTAAGTGAAATGTCATGACAGGACTCCACCAAGCGTGACCCTAACCCTAACCCAAGCATGACCCTAACCCAAGCATGACCCTAACCTTAACCCAAGCATGACCCTAACCCAAGCATAACCCTAACCTTAACCCAAGCATGACCCTAACCCAAGCATGACCCTAACCCTAACCCAAGCATGACCCTAACCCAAGCATGACCCTAACCCAAGCATGACCCTAACCTTAACCCAAGCATGACCCTAACCCAAGCATGACCCTAACCCTAACCCAAGCATGACCCTAACCCAAGCATGACCCTAACCCTAACCCAAGCATGACCCTAACCTTAACCCAAGCATGACCCTAACCCTAACCCAAGCATGACCCTAACCCTAACCCAAGCATGACCCTAACCTTAACCCAAGCATGACCCTAACCCAAGCATAACCCTAACCTTAACCCAAGCATGACCCTAACCCAAGCATGACCCTAACCCTAACCCAAGCATGACCCTAACCCAAGCATGACCCTAACCCAAGCATGACCCTAACCCTAACCCAAGCATGACCCTAACCCAAGCATGACCCTAACCTAACTCAAGCATGACCCTAACCCAAGCATGACCCTAACCCCTAACCCAAGCATGACCCTAACCTTAACCCAAGCATGACCCTAACCCTAACCCAAGCATGACCCTAACCCTAACCCAAGCATGACCCTAACCTTAACCCAAGCATGACCCTAACCCTAACCCAAGCATGACCCTAACCCTAACCCAAGCATGACTCTAACCTTAACCCAAGCATGACCCTAACCCTAACCCAAGCATGACCCTAACCTTAACCCAAGCATGACCCCTAACCCTAACCCAAGCATGACCCTAACCCAAGCGTAACCCTAACCCAAGCGTGACCCTAACCCTAACCCAAGCATGACCCCTAACCAAGCGTAACCCTAACCTAAGCGACTAACCCTAAGCGTAACCCTAACCCAAGCATGACCCTAACCCAAGCATGACCCTAACCCAAGCGTAACCCTAACCCAAGCATGACCCTAACCCAAGCATGACCCTAACCCAAGCATGACCCTAACCCAAGCGTGACCCTAACCCAAGCGTGACCCTAACCCAAGCGTGACCCTAACCCCAGCATGACCCTAACCCTAACCCAAGCGTGACCCTAACCCAAGCATGACCCTAACCCAAGCGTGACCCTAACCCTAACCCAAGCATGACCCTAACCCAAGCGTAACCCTAACCCAAGCGTAACCCTAACCCAAGCGTAACCCTAACCCAAGCATGACCCTAACCCAAGCATGACCCTAACCCAAGCGTAACCCTAACCCAAGCATGACCCTAACCCAAGCATGACCCTAACCCAAGCATGACCCTAACCCAAGCGTGACCCTAACCCAAGCGTGACCCTAACCCAAGCGTGACCCTAACCCAAGCATGACCCTAACCCAAGCGTGACCCTAACCCAAGCGTGACCCTAACCCAAGCGTGACCCTAACCCAAGCGTGACCCTAACCCAAGCGTAACCCTAACCCAAGCATGACCCTAACCCAAGCGTGACCCTAACCCAAGCATGACCCTAACCCAAGCGTGACCCTAACCCAAGCGTGACCCTAACCCAAGCATGACCCTAACCCAAGCATGACCCTAACCCAAGCATGACCCTAACCCAAGTGTGACCCTAACCCAAGCATGACCCTAACCCAAGCGTGACCCTAACCCAAGCGTAACCCTAACCCAAGCGACCCTAACCCAAGTGTGACCCTAACCCAAGCGTGACCCTAACCCAAGCGTGACCCTAACCCTAACCCAAGTGTGACCTAACTTAAGCGTGACCGTAACCCTAACCTAAGCGTAACCCAAACTAAGCGTAACCCTAAACTTAACCCAAGCGTGACCCTAACCAAAGCATGACCCTAACCCAAGTGTGACCCTAACCCAAGCGTGACCCTAACCTTATCCCAAGCGTGACTGACTTTTTCAATTTGAACCTTTTTCTGTCATAAGTATTTGACGTATAGGATTTAAGCCAGGTCTGATCCTACCCCATCAGACACCCCTACCACCCCCTGTACTTGCCCTTCTCTCTATAACCTCTAAGGACCTACCGCCTGCCAGTTAAGCCAGATTGGGTTGAAGAGAGATGACAAGACAGTCAGAGAGACAGTCAGACAGTAAGACAGACAGACTCTGTTGATCAGAGTGTTAGTTTGATAGAGCTATATTGATCAGAGTGTTAGTTTGATAGAGCTATGTTGATCAGACAACCATAGTGTTAGTTTGATAGAGCTATGTTGATCAGACAACCATAGTGTTAGTTTGATAGAGCTATGTTGATCAGACAACCATAGTGTTAGTTTGATAGAGCTATGTTGATCAAAGTGTTAGTTTGATAGAGCTATGTTGATCAGAGTGTTAGTTTGATAGAGCTATGTTGATCAAAGTGTTAGTTTGATAGAGCTATGTTGATCAGAGTGTTAGTTTGATAGAGCTAGGTTGATCAAAGTGTTAGTTTGATAGAGCTATGTTGATCAGACAACCATAGTGTTAGTTTGATAGAGCTATGTTGATCAGAGTGTTAGTTTGATAGAGCTATGTTGATCAGAGTGTTAGTTTGATAGAGCTATGTTGATCAGAGTGTTAGTTTGATAGAGCTATGTTGATCAGAGTGTTAGTTTGATAGCGCTATGTTGATCAGACAACCATAGTGTTAGTTTGATAGAGCTATGTTGATCAGACAACCATAGTGTTAGTTTGATAGCGCTATGTTGATCAGACAACCATAGTGTTAGTTTGATAGCGCTATGTTGATCAGACAACCATAGTGTTAGTTTGATAGCGCTATGTTGATCAGACAACCATAGTGTTAGTTTGATAGCGCTATGTTGATCAGACAACCATAGTGTTAGTTTGATAGAGCTATGTTGATCAGAGTGTTAGTTTGATAGAGCTATGTTGATCAGAGTGTTAGTTTGATAGAGCTATGTTGATCAGACAACCATAGTGTTAGTTTGATAGAGCTATGTTGATCAGACAACCATAGTGTTAGTTTGATAGAGCTATGTTGATCAGACAACCATAGTGTTAGTTTGATAGAGCTATGTTGATCAGAGTGTTAGTTTGATAGAGCTATGTTGATCAGACAACCATAGTGTTAGTTTGATAGAGCTATGTTGATCAGACAACCATAGTGTTAGTTTGATAGAGCTATGTTGATCAGAGTGTTAGTTTGATAGAGCTATGTTGATCAGAGTGTTAGTTTGATAGAGCTATGTTGATCAGACAACCATAGTGTTAGTTTGATAGAGCTATGTTGATCAGACAATCATAGTGTTAGTTTGATAGAGCTATGTTGATCAGAGTGTTAGTTTGATAGAGCTATGTTGATCAGACAACCATAGTGTTAGTTTGATAGAGCTATGTTGATCAGAGTGTTAGTTTGATAGAGCTATGTTGATCAGAGTGTTAGTTTGATAGAGCTATGTTGATCAGACAACCATAGTGTTAGTTTGATAGAGCTATGTTGATCAGAGTGTTAGTTTGATAGAGCTATGTTGATCAGAGTGTTAGTTTGATAGAGCTATGTTGATCAGAGTGTTAGTTTGATAGAGCTATGTTGATCAGACAACCATAGTGTTAGTTTGATAGAGCTATGTTGATCAGAGTGTTAGTTTGATAGAGCTATGTTGATCAGAGTGTTAGGTTTGATAGAGCTATGTTGATCAGAGTGTTAGTTTTGATAGAGCTATGTTGATCAGAGTGTTAGTTTGATAGAGCTATGTTGATCAGAGTGTTAGTTTGATAGAGCTATGTTGATCAGAGTGTTAGTCTGATAGAGCTATGTTGATCAGACAACCATAGTGTTAGTCTGATAGAGCTATGTTGATCAGACAACCATAGTGTTAGTTTGATAGAGCTATGTTGATCAGAGTGTTAGTTTGATAGAGCTATGTTGATCAGAGTGTTAGTTTGATAGAGCTATGTTGATCAGAGTGTTAGTTTGATAGAGCTATGTTGATCAGACAACCATAGTGTTAGTTTGATAGAGCTATGTTGATCAGACAATCATAGTGTTAGTTTGATAGAGCTATGTTGATCAGAGTGTTAGTTTGATAGAGCTATGTTGATCAGACAACCATAGTGTTAGTTTGATAGAGCTATGTTGATCAGAGTGTTAGTTTGATAGAGCTATGTTGATCAGACAACCATAGTGTTAGTTTGATAGAGCTATGTTGATCAGAGTGTTAGTCTGATAGAGCTATGTTGATCAGACAACCATAGTGTTAGTTTGATAGAGCTATGTTGATCAGAGTGTTAGTTTGATAGAGCTATGTTGATCAGACAACCATAGTGTTAGTTTGATAGAGCTATGTTGATCAGACAACCATAGTGTTTTTATGAGATCATCACTATTCATTCCTGATCATCACCAGGCAGCGTTGTTACAGGGTTGCCAACATGTCCCATGTCGAAACATAATTCAAAGTAAAAGTTTTGACATTTCCTTTAATTTTTTTTGTTATAATGATGATCGTCGTTAAGAGGAAATAATCCTTAATAACTCTTTTCATTTGTCAGAGTGACTCTCACTTTGTGACATTTAGGCCTCTGGTCAAAAGTAGTCCACTATATAGAGAATAGTGTACCATTTGGTACGCGTTCTATATCAAACACTCTTCATCTGTCAAATTTTCTGTCACATTGCGCCATTCTTGTAATTTCAGTCTCTGTCGAGGACGGTAGTATTAATCTGGATTGAGAAGCTATTTACATGACATGTAAGTGCTGCATTTGCAACAATCAACTTAATTGGGCATAACACTTTGTTAGATGTTTTATTGTTCAGAAAATCATATTTATGTTTGTTGGTTTCCATTTCAGAAGAGAAGCACCTATCAGGGATAAAAGAGACCTCTCATCTGGCCCTCATGGAGAGGTGTTATGTGTGTCTCTGTGTGTGTGTGTCTCTCTCTGTGTGTGTGTGTGTGTGTGTGTGTGTGTGTCTGTGTGTGTGTTGCATGGAGAGGTCCTTCATTACAAACATAATTATTCTTTTCATTAAAAGTTGTTGACAGTAGAGGCCACCACAGTGAAACTGAGCAGAAAATACATTCCAATTATTCACCTGTTTCAAGACGTTGTTATTATTATTATATTATTATAATGTAGATAACAAATTCTGGTTCAGTGGTTCGTAAGTGAAATGTCATGACAGGACTCCACCAAGCGTGACCCTAACCCTAACCCAAGCATGACCCTAACCTAAGCATGACCCTAACCCAAGCATGACCTAACCCAAGCATGACCCTAACCCAAGCATGACCCTAACCCAAGCATGACCCTAACCCAAGCATGACCCTAACCCAAGCATGACCCTAACCCTAACCCAAGCATTGACCCTAACCCTAACCAAGCATGACCCTAACTCAAGCATAACCCTAACCCTAACCCTAAGCATGACCCTAACCCTAACGCAAGCATGACCCTAACCCTACCAGCATGACCCTAACCTTAACCCAAGCATGACCTCCTAACCCAAGCATGACCCTCTTAACCCCAACCCAAGCAGACTAACCCTATCAAGCATGACCCTAACCCCTAACCCAAGCATGACCCTAACCTTAACTCAAGCATGACCCTAACCCAAGCATAACCCTAACCTTAACCCAAGCGTGACCCTAACCTTAACCCAAGCATGACCCTAACCCAAGCATAACCCTAACCTTAACCCAAGCGTGACCTAACCTTAACTCAAGCATGACCTTAACTCAAGCATGACCCTAACCCAAGCATAACCCTAACCCAAGCATGACCCTAAACTTAACCCAAGCATGACCCTAACCTAAGCGAGATAACCTAACCTTAACCCAAGCGTGACCCTAACCCCTAACCCAAGCATGACCCTAACCCTAAGCGTGACCCTAACCCTAACCCAAGCATGACCCTAACCCAAGCATAACCCTAAACTTAACGCAAGCATGACCCTAACTCAAGCATAACCCTAACCTTAACCCAAGCGTGACCCTAACCTTAACCCAAGCATGACCCTAACCCAAGCATAACCCTAACCTTAACCCAAGCGTGACCCTAACCTTAACCCAAGCATGACCTTAACCCAAGCATGACCCTAACCCAAGCATAACCCTAACCTTAACCCAAGCATGACCCTAACCCAAGCATAACCCTAACCTTAACCCAAGCATGACCCCTAACAAAGCGTGACCCTAACCCAAGCGTGACCCTAACCCAAGCGTGACCCTAACCCAAACATGACCCTAACCCAAGCATGACCCTAACCCAAGCATGACCCTAACCTTAACCCAAGCATGACCCTAACCCAAGCATAACCCTAACCTTAACCCAAGCATGACCCTAACCCAAGCGTGACCCTAACCCAAGCGTGACCCTAACCCAAGCGTGACCCTAACCATAACCCAAGCGTGACCCTAACTCTAACCCAAGCGTGACCCTAACCCAAGCGTGATCCTAACCCAAGCGTAACCCTAACCATAACCCAAGCGTGACCCTAACTCTAACCCAAGCGTGACCCTAACCCAAGCGTGACCCTAACCCAAGCGTAACCCTAACCCAAGCGTGACCTTAACCCAAGCATGACCCTAACCCAAGCATGACCATAACCCAAGCGTGACCCTAACTCTAACCCAAGCATGACCCTAACCCAAGCATGACCCTAACCCAAGCGTGACCCTACCTGCAAGGCAGCGTGACCCTAACCCAAGCGTGACCCTAACCCAAGCGTGACCCTAACCCTAACCCAAGCGTGACCCTAACCCTAAGCGTGACCCTAACCCAAGCGTGACCCTAACCCAAGCGTGACCCTAACCATAACCCAAGCATGACCCAACTCTAAGCGTGACCCTAACCCAGCGCGACTACCCAAGCGTGACCCTAACCCAAGCGTGACCCTAACCTAACGCGTGACCTAAGCGTGACCCTAACCCTAACCCAAGCATGACCCTAACCCAAGCATAACCCTAACCTTAACCCAAGCGTGACCCTAACCCAAGCGTGACCCTAACCCAAGCATGACCCTAACCCAAGCGTGACCCTAACCCAAGCGTGACCCTAACCCAAGCGTAACCCTAACCCAAGCGTGACCCTAAATCTAACCCAAGCATGACCCTAACCCAAGCATGACCCTAAATCTAACCCAAGCGTGACCCTAACCATAACCCAAGCATGACCCTAACCCAAGCGTGACCCTGACCCAAGCGTGACCCTAACCCAAGCGTGACCCTAACCCAAGCGTGACCCTAACCCAAGCATGACCCTAACCCAGCGTGACCCTAACCCAAGCGTGACCCCTAACCCAAGCGTAACCCTAACCCAAGCGTGACCCTAACCCAAGCATGACACTAACCCAAGTGTAACCCTAACCCAAGCGTGACCCTAACCCAAGTGTGACCCTAACCCAAGCGTGACCCTAACCCAAGCGTGACCCTAACCCAAGCATGACCCTAACCCAGCGTGACCCTAACCTAGCAGCATGACCCTAACCCAAGCATGACCCTACCAAGCGTGACCCTAACCCAAGCGTGACCCTAACCCAAGCGTGACCCTAACCCAAGCGTGACCCTAACCCAAGCGTGACCCTGACCCAAACATGACCCTAACCCAAGTGTAACCCTAACCCAAGCGTGACCCTAACCCAAGTGTGACCCTAACCCAAGCGTGACCCTAACCCTAACCCAAGCGTAACCCAACCAAGCGTAACCCTAACCTTAACCCAAAGCGTGACCCTAAGCAAAGCATGACCCTAACCCAAGTGTGACCCTAACCCAAGCGTGACCCTAACCTTATCCCAAGCGTGACTGACTTTTCAATTTGAACCTTTTCTGTCATAAGTATTTGACGTATAGGATTTAAGCCAGGTCTGATCCTACCCCATCAGACACCCCTACAACCCCCTGTACCTGCCCTTCTCTCTATAACCTCTAAGGACCTTCTGCCTGCCAGTTAAGCCAGATTGGGTTGAAGAGAGATGACAAGACAGTCAGAGAGACAGTCAGACAGTCAGATAGACAGTAAGTCAGTCAGACAGACCTACAGACAGACAGATGGAAAGACAGTCAGACAGACAATGGAGTGATGTTGTCACCCAGAGTTGGAGCTGACCAGCCACACAACACCCAGCCAGACCCTCATGGCCCTGGGCCTGCTAGGATGCTAGGATCAACACCCAGCCAGACCCCATGTCCAATGATGAGGTGATAAGAGAGGAGAGACAGGACAGATGTCCAGTGATGACGTGATGAGAGAGGAGAGACAGGACAGATGTCCAGTGATGAGGTGATGAAAGAGGAGAGACAAGACAGATGTCCAGTGATGAGGTGATGAGAGAGGAGAGACAGGACAGATGTCCAGTGATGAGGTGATGAAAGAGGAGAGACAAGACAGATGTCCAGTGATGAGGTGATGAAAGAGGAGAGACAGGACAGATGTCCAGTGATGAGGTGATGAGAGAGGAGAGATGGGACAGATGTCCAGTGATGAGAGAGGAGAGACAAGACAGATGTCCAATGATGAGGTGATGAGAGAGGAGAGACAGGACAGATGTCCAGTGATGACGTGATGAGAGAGGAGAGACAGGACAGATGTCCAGTGATGAGGTGATGAAAGAGGAGAGACAAGACAGATGTCCAGTGATGAGGTGATGAAAGAGGAGAGACAGGACAGATGTCCAGTGATGAGGTGATGAGAGAGGAGAGATGGGACAGATGTCCAGTGATGAGAGAGGAGAGACAAGACAGATGTACAATGATGAGGTGATGAGAGAGGAGAGACAGGACAGATGTCCAGTGATGACGTGATGAGAGAGGAGAGACAGGACAGATGTCCAGTGATGACGTGATGAGAGAGGAGAGACAGGACAGATGTCCAGTGATGAGGTGATGAAAGAGGAGAGACAGGACAGATGTCCAGTGATGAGGTGATGAGAGAGGAGGGACAGATGTCCAGTGATGAGGTGATGAGAGAGGAGAGACAGGACAGATGTCCAGTGATGAGGTGATGAGAGAGGAGAGACAGGACAGATGTCCAGTGATGAGGTGATGAGAGAGGAGAGACAGGACAGATGTCCAGTGATGACGTGATGAGAGAGGAGAGACAGGACAGATGTCCAGTGATGAGGTGATGAGAGAGGAGAGACGGACAGATGTCCAGTGATGAGGTGATGAAAGAGGAGAGACAGGACAGATGTCCAGTGATGAGGTGATGAGAGAGGGAGAGAGACAGGACAGAGATGTCCAGTGATGAGGTGATGAGAGAGGAGAGACAGGACAGATGTCCAGTGATGAGGTGATGAGAGAGACAGGACAGTATGTCCAGTGATGAGGTGATGAGAGAGGAGAGACAGGACAGATGTCCAGTGATGAGGTGATGAGAGAGGAGAGACAGGACAGATGTCCAGTGATGAGGTGATGAGAGAGGAGAGACAGGACAGATGTCCAGTGATGAGGTGATGAGAGAGCAGAGACAGGACAGATGTCCAGTGATGAGGTGATGTTGAAAGGAGAGACAGGACAGATGTCCAGTGATGAGGTGGTGAGAGAGGAGAGACAGGACAGATGTCCAGTGATGAGGTGATGAGAGAGGAGAGACGGGACAGATATGATCTATGGTTATAGTGTTATAGTGTTTATTATCATTAGTATGATCTATGGTTATAGTATTATAGTGTTTATTATCATTAGTATGATCTATGGTTATAGTGTTATAGTGAGTGTCCGTGGAATTACATCTTAGCTGTCTCAGTGTTTGTTTCTCTGTAAATCATCAACATTTCAGACTCTGTTTCAGACTGCTGTATGAGAGACAGAAATTACATCAACTAGACACAAACATTGGGGAGGGAGGGAGGGGAGGGAGGGAGGGGGGGAGGGAGGGAGGGGGGAGGAGAGAGAGAGAGAGCTCACAACACAGAATAGGTGTTTATACTGTAATATTGTTGACTGAATGTGGGGGGCCAGGTTATTTTGTGAGGGTAACAAAACATAACGGTAGGAAAGAGCAACCTTGTGCAGAGGAGAGGCTAGCTGTGAAATAATTTCCTGTCAAGGGCGTAAACGCTGCTCAATTGAGGTTAACATTTCTACTTTCAAAAGCAATTTATTTTCTAACAACTGCTGAAAGCAGACAACATATCTCATGTTCCCTTTTCCCTTGAATTTCATTTGGTATTTTCTCTCTCCCCTACTCTGCACACACACACACACACATTTCACAAGCAAATGTTTCTGTCAACTCACGGCAGCTTGAGGCTGGGTCTTTAGTCTGGCAGTGAGGTGACATTGCCTGCTGGGGTTGCGAGTGATTAAGATTAGGGTTAAAATAATAATGCAGTATTTTGAGCAGAGAGAGACCTCAATGCCATTTCAGAGATTTTGTTCCTTGTGTCAATTAAAACTCACATATTTCAGCTGAAGGAAACTCACATATTTTCATGTGAAGGATGAATATTTTGGTAAACAACAATTTTAGTATTTTAAAGGCAGGGTTATGTAATGCCTACTTTTGGGTAGAGGTGCATATTAATGTGTGTGTGTGTGTGTGTGTGTGTGTATGCACACACTTGTGTATGACGATTGGGTCATCTTTCAGCTGCTCATTTGCACATATCCTCCTCTGACACCTGGAAGCCCCTCCCACCTCTCATTAAGCTAAACCCCAAAGCATTCTGGGACTTGTTGTGGCGGTCCCCAGTCAGCTTGATCCGCCAGCTAGGTCTCTGGTTTCTGGTGGAAATAGGGTGGGAATAGAGTGGGAATAGAGTGGGAAAAGTGTGGGAATAGGGTGGGAATAGGGTGGAAATAGTGTGGGAATAGTGTGGGAATAGGGTGGGAATAAGGTGGGAATATAGTGGGAATAGGGTGGGAATTAGGGTGGAAATAGAGTGGGAATAGATTAGGAATAGGGTGGGAATAGAAAGTGGGAATAGGGTGGGAATAGGGTGTGAGTAGTGTGGGAATAGAGGGAATAGAGTGGAATAGAGTGCGAATAGGGTGGGAATAGTGTGGGAATAGTGTGGGAATAGTGTGGGAATAGGGTGGGAATAGGGTGGGAATAGAGTAGGAATAGGGTGGGAATAGAGTGGGAATAGGGTGGGAATAGTGGGAATAGAGTAAGAATCGGGGTGGGTAGAGTGGGAATAGGGTGGGAATAGAGTGGGAATAGAGTGGGAATAGAGGGAATAGGGGTGGGAATAGGGTGGGAATAGGGTGGGAATAGAGTGGGGAATAGGGTGGGAATAGAGTGGGAATAGGGTGGGAAGTAGGGTGGGAATAGGGTGGGAATAGTGTGGGAATAGGGTGGGAATAGTGGGAATAGGGTGAGAATAAAGTGGGAATAGTGTGGGAATAGGGTGGGAATAGGGTGTGAATAGGGTGGGAATAGGGTGGGAATAGGGTGGGAATAGGGTGGGAATAGGGTGGGAATAGGGTGGGAATAGAGTGGGAATAGGGTGGGAATAGGGTGGGAATAGGGTGCCATTTGAGATGCAACCTAGTGTATTTTGTTACTTAACGCCTTACCACACATAGCTGGCACTATCCAGCCACGCGGACAAGCTCCACTCTCCTCCCCTCGCGTCCTCCCTCTCCTCCCTCGCGTCCTCCACTCTCCTCCCTCGCGTCCTCCATCTCTCTCCCTCCCCTCACGTCTCCACTCTCCCCCTCACGTCCTCCACTCTCCTCCCCTCGCGTCCTCCACTCTCCTCCCCTCGCGTCCTCCACTCTCCTCCCCTCGCATCCTCCACTCTCCTCCCCTCACGTCCTCCACTCTCCTCCCCCTCGATCCTCCCTCCTCCTCCTCGCGTCCTCCTCTCCTCCTCGTCCTCCACTCTCCTCCTCGCGTCCTCCACTCTCCTCCCCTCGCGTCCTCCACTCTCCTCCCCTCACGTCCTCCACTCTCCTCCCCTCACGTCCTCCACCTCCTCCCTCGCGTCCTCCCACTCTCTCCCTCCCCTCACGTCCTCCACTTTTCCCTCACGTCTCCACTCTCCTCCCCTCTCCTCCACTCTCCTCCCCTCACGTCCTCCACTCTCCTCCCCTCACGTCCTCCACTCTCCTCCCCTCTCCTCCACTCTCCTCCCCTCACGTCCTCCACTCCTCCTCGCCCTCCTCCTCCTCCCTCCTCTCTCCTCACTCCCTCCCCTCCCTCCTCGCTCCTCCACTCTCCTCCCCTCGCGTCCTCCACTCTCTCCCCCCTCGCGTCCTCCACCCTCCTCCCTCGCGTCCTCCACTCCTCCTCCCCTCGCGTCCTCCTCTCCTCCCCTCGCGTCCTCCCTCCTCCCCTCGCGTCCTCCTCTCCTCCCCCTCGCGCCTCCACTCTCCTCCTCGCGTCCTCCACTCCTCCCCTCGTCCCTCCTCTCTCCTCCCCTCGCGTCCTCACTCTCCTCTCCCCTCGCGTCCTCCCTCTCCTCCCTCACGATCCTCCCCTCCTCCCTCTCTCCCTCTCTCCTCGCGTCCTCCACTCTCCCCCCCTCATCCTCCACTCTCCTCCCCTCGCATCCTCCACTCTCCTCCCCTCACGTCCTCCACTCTCCTCCCCTCGCGTCCTCCACTCTCCTCTCCTCGCGTCCTCCACTCTCCTCCCTCGCGTCCTCCACTCTCCCTCCCCTGCGTCCTCCCTCTCCTCCCCTCGCGTCTCCACTCTCCTCCCCTCGCGTCCCTCCACTCTCCTCCTCGCGTCCTCCACTCTCCTCCCCTCACGTCCTCCACTCTCCTCCCCTCGCGTCCTCCACTCTCCTCCCCTCACGTCCTCCACTCTCCTCCCCTCGCGTCCTCCACTCTCCTCCCCTCGCGTCCTCCACTCTCCTCCCCTCACGTCCTCCACTCTCCTCCCCTCACGTCCTCCACTCTCCTCCCCTCGCGTCCTCCACTCTCCTCCCTCACGTCCCTCCACTCTCTCTCTCCCCTCGCGTCCTCCCACTCTCTCTCCTCCCCTCACGTCCTCCATCTCTCCTCCCCTCACGTCCTCCTCTCCTCCCCTCTCCTCCCACTCTCCTCCCCTCGCGTCCTCCACTCTCCTCCCCTCGCGTCCTCCACTCTCCTCCCCTCACGTCCTCCACTCTCCTCCCCTCGCGTCCTCCACTCTCCTCCCCTCGCGTCCTCCACTCTCCCTCCCCTCCCGTCCTCCACTCTCCTCCCCTCACGTCCTCCACTCTCCTCCCCTCACGTCCTCCACTCTCCTCCCCTCTCCTCCACTCTCCCCACTCTCCAACAGCACCTCACATACAGTACATTAGACTTCCCATTTCACCAAGATAATTACACAATTATCCAGCTTCACTCAAAAAAATCCTGCCTGCAGTAATTGCATGCAAGCGTGTGTGTGTGTGTGTGTTAGGGGGGAAAGCATTATTTCAGGTGAAGGGAGGGGGGAGATGTAGCAGTGGTTGAAAACATTGCCTGCAGTAATTGCGTTAGGGGGGGGGGGGAATTACCCAGAATCCTCCTCTATCTGTGAGACAGTCTGGCTGAACGTATCCAGATAAGGCTAAAAGGGGAGGATGGAGGGGAGAGGAGAAGAACTCTGAACTTTATTCTATTTGAATGACTTTGCACAAGGATTTAAATAGCCTTTATCTGACCGGCTGGCTGCAGCCCGGCCTGCTCCTGCTGCTACTGACCTGTTATAAACATTGAAATGGTTTCAACCTCCAGGGTTTTATTGTCACGTGCGCTAGTACAGTGAAAAGCCTTTCTTGCTTGCTCTTTCCCAAAAACGCAGTAGCACTATAGCAAATCAATGAAAAAGTCAAGTAGAACAAAAAACACACTGGAAATAAGAAGAACACGAGAAAAGTAAGCTAGCTACACGACATTACCAACAGGATGTGGACACGTGCTGGTCCAACATCTCATTCCAAAATCATGGGCATTAATATGGAGTTGGTCCCCCCCCCCTTTGCTGCTATAACAGCCTCCACTCTTCTGGGAAGGCTTTCCACTAGATGTTGGAACATTGCTGCGGGGACTTGCTTCCATTCAGCCACAAGAGCATTAGTGAGGTCGGGCACTGATGTTGGGCGATTAGGCCTGGCTCGCAGTCGGCGTTCCAATTCATCCCAAAGGTGTTCGATGGGGTTGAGGTCAGGGCTTTGTGCAGGCCAGTCAAGTTCTTCCACACCGATCTCGACAAACCATTTCTGTACGGACCTCGCTTTGTGCACGGGGGCATTGTCATGCTGAAACAGGAAAGGGCCTTCCCCAAACTGTTGTCACAAAGTTGGAAGAACAGAATCGTCTAGAACATCATTGTATGCTGTAGCGTTAAGATTTCCCTTCACTGGAACTAAGGGGCCTAGCCCGAACCATGAAAAACAGCCCCAGACCATTATTCCTCCTCCACCAAACTTTACAGTTGGCACTATGCATTCGGGCAGGTAGCGTTCTCCTGCCAAACCCAGATTCAGCCCGTTGTACTGCCAGATGGTGAAGCGTGATTCATCACTCTAGAGAACACGTTTCCACTGTTCCAGAGTCCAATGGCGGCGAGCTTTGCACCACTCCAGTCGATGCTTGACATTGTGCATGGTGATCTTAGGGTTGTGTGTTGAGGGTTGAGGGTCAGCGTGGCGGAGGTGATGTTGCCTACCCTCACCACCTGGGGTCGGCCCGTCAGGAAGTCCAGGATCCAGTTGCAGAGGGAGGTGTTTAGTCCCAGGGTCCCAAGCTTAGTGACGAGCTTGGGGGGGACAATGGTGTTGAACGCTGAGCTGTAGTCAATGAACAGCATTCTCACATAGGTATTCCTCTTATCTACGTGGGTGAGGGCAGTGTGGAGTGCAATTGAGATCGCATCCTCTATGGATCTGTTTGGCTGGTATGCAAATTGGAGTGGGTCTAGGGTGTCTGGGATGATGGTGTTGATGTGAGACATGACCAGCCTCCACTTCATTATTACAAATGTGAGTGCTACAGGGCTGTAGTCATTGTGGCAGGAAGCCTTAGAGTTATTGGGAACAGGAATGATGGTGGTCAGCTTGAGACATATGGGGTTTACAGAGGAGAGGTTCCAAATGAGCTGTTCTGCGCATGCTCTGAGAATGCACCCTGGAATACCGTCCGGCCTTGCGAGTGTTGACTTGATCAAAGACGTTACTCACATCAGCCTCGGAGAGCGAGATCAGACAGTCCTCTGGGTCAGCGGGTGCCCTCGTGCAAGACTCTGTGTTGTTGTTATTGAAGCGTCGGAGCCTGTGTAATAGGATTCCACCTGGTTCCTATATTGTCCTTTTGCTCGTTTGATGACTCTGCGGAGGCCGTAGCGGGACTTCCTGTACTTCTTCGTGTCCTCAGACGTAGCATCAGGGTTGGCTGCGCTAGTTAATCCAGGGCTTTTGATTGGGGAAAGCAGTGAACCTTCACTGTGGGGACAACGTCAGCGAAGCGTTTCCATAATGAAGCCGGTGACGGAGGTGATTAGCTCATCGATGCTATCGGCAGAGTCCCGGAACTTATTACAGTCAGCGGTAGCAAAGCAGTCTTGTAGCATAGCCTCCGAAATGGAGGTCCATTTCTCAACGGAGCGCATCACGGGGTACTTCCTGTTTGAGCTTGTGCTTGTAGACAGGAAGCAGGAGTGTAGAGTCATGATCTGATTTGCCGAAGGGGGGACAAGGGAGGGCCTTGTATGCTTGCTTGTGGGTAGAGTAACAGACGTCAATTCAACATCTATTCCCGAGTTGGTTCAACACAATGTCATTGAAATGACGTGGAAACAACGTTGATTCAACCAGTGCGTGCCCAGGGGGAGTAGTCTAGTAGCTAAGGTATTGATGGAAGTTGAGCATCACATGTCTTAATGGCGGGATTAAAATCCCTGGCAACTAGGAATGCTCTGGGTGCATGGTTTCCTGCTTGTTTTAATAGTCTCTAATACAGTTCGTTAAGTTCCATCTTGTTATTGTTCTTGTCCTGGTGCGGAATGTATACAACAGTCACGATAACAGATGAAAACTCTCTCGGGAGGTAGAAGGGTCGACATTTGACCATCAGGTATTCCAAGACCGGTGAACAATGGGGTGGAGACCTCCACTGCGCTTTGAGTCAGCACACCATTTGTTGTTGATGAAGAGGCATACCCATCCCCCTCTGGATTGCCCTGAATCCAATGTCCTGTCCGCTCGGTGAATGGAGAATCCATCGAGTTGGAAAGCCATGTCCGAAAAAAGCCATGTTTTAGAAAAATCAGAGAATATTGCAGTTCCGAGAATCCCGTTGATAGAACATCATTATCAAGTGAATGGCCAATAAAATGGAAGGAAGAGGTGTTGGCAGTGTTAGGTATCTCCTCTAACCACTGTACACCATGTTGTCTACCTTATGTGTCACGATCGTCAGGAAGAGAAGTAGACCAAGGCGCAGCGTGTGAAACAAACATGACTTTAATTAGTTAAAGTATACCAAAACAAAACCACGACTCGTGAAGTCCACGGTAAACAATACCGACACGGAACAAAAAACCCACAAACACAAAGTGAAACACAGACAGTTAAATATGGCTCCCAATCCCAGAGACAACCAGCCGACAGCTGACACTCTCAGTTGCCTCTGATTGGGAGTCCACAGGCAAACATAGAAACAGACAACCAGAACCCCCAACATAGACATATAACACATAGAATAAACACACCCTGGCTCAACATAATGAGTCCCAGAGCCAGGGTGTGACAGTACCCTAAACGGCGGACTGGCCGCGCTACATACGAGCAAACAGGGGAGGGCTGGGTGGGCATTCCTCCTCGGCGGCGGCTCCGGCTCCGGGCTTGCCCACCACCCTCCAACAAACCCCCCATAGCGCCCCTGGTCGGTCTGGCCCGCTGGCTGGAGCTGGACTGGACGTAGCAGGAGCGGTAGGCTTCAGCTCTTAGTGGAGCAGTAGGCGGTACCTGAATTGGCACCGATGACCCAGGCACGGGTTGTGCGGACTGACAACTCGCACCCCCTGGCTTGGTGCAGTGGCAGGAACGGGCGGGCCGGGCTGGCGACGCGCACCGGACTTGGTGCAGTGGCAGAACAGGTCGGACCGGGCTGGCGGCGCGCACCGTAGACTTGGTGCGTGGAGCAGGACAGGCCGGGCCGGCTGGCGACAGCACCCCGTAGGCTTGGTGCGTGAGAGCAGGGACAGGCCGGACAGGGCTGGCGGCACACACCGCAGGCTTGGTGCGTGGAGCAGGGACAGGCCGGGCAGGGCTGGCGACGCACACCGTAGGCTTGGTGCGTGGAGCAGGAACAGGCCGGGCTGGGCTGGCGACGCACACCGTAGGTTTGGTGCGTGGAGCAGGGACAGGCCGGGCTGGGCTGTGAACACGCACACCGTAGGCTTGGTGCGTGGAGCAGGAACAGGCGGGCAGGGCTGGCGACGCACACCGAGGCTTGGTGCGTGGAGCAGGAACAGGCCGGGCTGGGCTGTCGACGCACACCGTGAGGCTTGGTGCGTGGAGCAGGGACAGGCCGGACAGGGCTGGCGACGCCACCGTAGGCTTGGTCGCGTGGAGGCAGGAACAGGCCGGGCTGGGCTGTCGCACGACACCGTAGGCTTGGTGCGTGAGCAGGGACAGGCCGGACTGGGCTGGCGCACGCGCACCGGAGGCTTGGTGCGTGGAGCAGGGATAGGCCGGGTGGGCTGGCGACGCACACCGTAGGCTTGGTGCGTGGAGCAGGGACAGGCCGGACTGGGCTGGCGACGCAACACCGTAGGCTTGGTGCGTGGAGCAGGAACAGGCCGGGCAGGGCTGGCGACGCACACCGTAGGCTTGGTGCGTGGAGTAGGGACAGGCCGGACTGGGCTGGCGACGCACACCGTAGGCTTGTGCGTGGAGCAGGTTTCAGGCCGGACCGTACTGGGAACACACACCACTGGCCTTACGAACGGGGATCAGGAACGGGCCGGACCGGACTGGCAATACACCTCAGTACCTCTCGCCGTGCCTCTGCAACTTCCTTCCCTCCTCTCTCACCAATGGCTCCCGTACCCAGTGGCCTTCTCCTCGTCTCCCATTTCGCCCTGTGGCAGCCTCCTGCTGCCCAGTCGCCCCATGCCGTGTGCCCCCTGAAAATTTCTTGGGGTTGCCTCTCGCCTGTCCGACGTTGACCCGTTTAGCGCCGCGTGCTCCCTCTCCTGCCTGGGTCTCCCCCTTTATCGTCCTTCGGTACCCGGGCGGCTCTCCTCCTCAGTAATCTGCCCCCAACCGAGGAGGACATCCACAAGTAGTCACCTCCTGCGTGTGTTCCTGGACACGCTGCTTAGTCCTGGTATGGTGGGTTTTCTGTCACGTCGTCAGGAAGAGAAGTAGACCAAGGCGCAGCGTGTGGGAACAAACATGACTTTAATTAGTTAAAAGTATACCAAAACAAAAACACGACTCGTGAAGTCCCACGGTAAACAATACCCGACACGGAACAAAAACCCACAAACACAAGTGAAACACAGACAGTTAAATATGGCTCCAATCAGAGACAACCAGCCGACAGCTGACAAGCTCGTTGCCTCTGATTGGGAGTCACACATGCAAACATAGAAACAGACAACCTAGAACCCCCAACATAGACATATAACACATAGAATAAACACACCCTGGCTCAACATAATGAGTCCCAGAGCCAGGGTGTGACATTA
>NW_025537411.1:0-34677 GCF_020615455.1 Coregonus clupeaformis
TTTGATGATCCTCATTACCTCAACTACTAAGTCTGTGTGAGTCCGTCTACCACACTAGCTCAATCTGAAGATCAATAGAAATCTCAATGTTACCTATAAATAATTCACATACACACGCACTCACCCATGCACACCCACACAGTGGTGTAGCACACCCCCCCCCGCAGCCCCCACGAAGCAGGCTAGTGTAGTATATGAAGATTATGACTTTGTTAATGTTTTTAAGTGGAATCTGAGAGGATGTTTATTTAGTGTCAAAGAGAGCCGTTTTTAGGGTGACGGCCCAGGGAAGACAGGGGATTGGACAGTAGAGGGAGCCACCCATATTTTGGGGAAGATTATATATACTGGGTGTAAACGAAGAAGAGGTTAGAGCGGCCATTGCAATCTGGGAAACGCTTGCTCTCCGGGTGATCTGGACATCCGTAAACTCATGCTGAAATCTTGTGATATGAATAAACCTTATGATCAAAGTTCAGTATGAGCGGACTCTTTGTTTGACAGCAATAATTACTAGCATTCACTCGACACTACAGTAGCCCCCAAGGGGCCCGCCCAGATAGCATATGCATATGTCATTAACCATGGCAAATTTGTTCGGAATTACAGGAAATTAGCTTTAAAACTGCGAACATTTTCTCTCTGCCCCATGGCAAAATGTAGAATTAAAGCCGAAATTTGCTTTAAAACAGCTACATTGCCTCATGGCAAGATATGTAGAATAGCATGAGATTAGCTATAAAACTACACATTTTTCTCTCTGCCCCATTGCAAAATGTGTAGAATTGCAGGAAATTTGCTTTAAAGGTCCAATGCAGCTGTTTCTATCTCAATATCAAATCATTTCTGGGTAACAATTAAGTACCTTACTGTGATTGTTTTCAATTAAAATGGTCAAAAATAAACAAAAATAGCTTGCCTTAGCAAAGAGAAATTTCTCAACAAAAATTTTACTAGGACTGTCTGGAAGTGGTCAGAGTGGGAGGGCAAAACCGAAACAAGCTGTTATTGGCAAAGAGGTTTGGGACTCTCATTCGTATTGGTCAATAACTAATTTACTGCCTGGTGATGTCAGAACTCCATCCCACCAAAAGTGTGGTAAATGTATACATTTTCCTGTTTAAAAAATATATTGTTCAAAACAAGTTGTTCAGTTACTTACTACTCTGCCCCTCAGTGACTGTGCCAGCAGCAGCAGCTACGCGGGCGCATAGGCTGTGCAAACATTGCTTGGATTGTTTTGCAAGCTATTTGCTATGAGGGGGAACTGAACCAATGAAACCGCAGGATTTCATAGCATACATTTTAACGTTACAAAGTAAATGGACCGTCCTGGGGCACTCAAATGTGCACTCAGTCAGAACTTCTGGGTCTGCTCTAGTCTCCTCCCAATGAGTCTCTCGTGCCAGATTGCTTACTTGTCACGATCGTTGAGAGACGGGTCAGACCAAGGTGCAGCGTGGTATGCGTACATGTTTATTAATACCAATAAACACTTGACAAAATAACGAAACGTGACGCTCAAACAGTGGCTACAACACAACAAGTCAAGATCCCACAACTAAGGTAGGCAACCAGGCTACCTAAGTATGATCCCCAACTAGAGACAACGAGCACAGCTGCCTCTGATTGGAATCACACCCGGCCAAACATAGAAATCTCAAACTAGATCTACAACCTAGAAAACACAATAACATAGGAATTCAACAGAAACTCACACCCTGACCCAACCAACAAGAGTTCTCTCGATCAGGGCGTGACATTACTTCGCACGTGAGACTAGATCTGCTCTATCAGGTACAGATGGCGCTAAAGCAAAAAAGCAAATTGTCATTCATTTGAAAATAAATAATCATGAACATCGTGGGAACCTGGGCCAAAAAGAGTTGAAGGACAGAAGGATACACTAGGGAACCTTCTCATCGTTTGGTTGATTTTTGGTCAAATTAACTTTGATAAGCTCTGTCAGTGTAGTAGCTACATAGCTACTATAATACGTCATAGCTGTGTGCTGGAAAACCTTGGTAGAGCATGGGTGAAGTAGGTATTGTGGTGCTCATGTGAATTTCCTTTATTTTTTTGGCTTCAGACCAATCCCTACTTCTCACTTAAAACATCGTTTTTGATTTTTGATTTGATATAAAACCGCCAATTTTTTTCTCTGCCCCATGGCAAAATGTGTAGAATTGCAAGAAGTTAACTGTTTTCCCTAAATTAATACATATTATTTATTTAATTTTTTTTTAATGGGGGACTTACTCAGACCTCATGGGGGGACTCGCAAAATCAGCTACGCCAATGCCGCACAAACAAACACACACACACACACACCACTTGCCCCCTAGAAGTGTCAATTATAGCAGCTAATGCTAATAAGGAGGGAGGCTAGTTCAGAGTAAGGCATCCCTTGGTAGAGGAGGGAGTCCCCTGTGAAAAGGGGAGCCTTGCTGTGGGTTCTGTCTCAGGCCTCTTTGAATGGAAGGCTGCCATACTGTCTGAGTCATGTTACCGTATCACTAGCCAGCATCACTCTAGGATAATTGTAGTTCACTTGATCGGACGTCATAGTCAAAACTCACACTGTAATACTATGTGATCTCCAGTGCAGTCTAAGTTTATGCCTCAATGGCTGAATGTGCCATGACCATCGCAAGGGCATTTACTACCACCAGTTGACATTTTAGTGACTTCTATTGGAATGGCTGTCTGGGACAACCATAATGTCATACCTATGACAGCGCTAGCCAGTTGGTAGAGTATTGCGCTTACAACGCCAGGGGGTTGTGGGTTCGTTTCCTATGGGGGGCCAGCATGAAAATGTGATGCACTCGCTAACTGTAAGTCGCTCTGGATAAGAGTGTCTGCTAAATGACGAAATTAAAACATTTAAAGGTACAGAGTGTCTTATGGCAAGTTCTGCTTTCCAAAAGCTGCTCTGACATGGTTGGATTGGAGATATCAGTATGATCTATGGTTACCTCAGGGAAGAGAGGAAGGAAGGCTACGGATTGAAGGTATTGGAACAGGGCCCGTCTTCATCTGCAAAGGACACATTTCCATGGACTTTAAGGAGAATAGAGAATAAAGAGTATTCTTCTTCTTCTTTACAAGCGGCAGCTAAGTCGGCTCGGCCTGCAGGAGAGGCTGAAGAGGCAGCTGGGGGAAAAGGAGTTCAGCAAGAGGACCGCCAATAAGCTGGAGCTGGCAGCGACAGCAGCAGCCTCACTAGGCCTCACCACTGACAGAGCCCCTCCTAATGTACTGTACTCCTGCCGCTACGGTGGAGTGACTGGACACGTGCAAGGAGACTGGCTCAAGGGTCCTTTTGACTTGATTAACCTTTCATTGCCAAACAATACACTCACTGTGCTTTTCCACCACTCAGCAGAGGACATTCATTACTACGAGACTAGTGAACACAGCTAGTGTGATTTAGAATTACAGCGCACCAGGCCTAATAGAACTGACATTCCCATTCAAGTCAGCGTCATTCTATTGATTTGCATCACGCATACTGTACTGCTGCTGCTGGCCATGATGAAGTTTATGCTGATGGCTGCATATTATTACACCACATCAGAGCATATACAGTGCCTTGCAAAAGTACTCATCCTCCTTGGAGTTTTTCCTATTTTGTTGCATTACAACCTGTCAATTAAATAGATTTTTATTTGGATTTCATGTAATGGACATACACAAAATAGTCCAAATTGGTGAAATTAAAAAATGAAAAAAATACAAAATAACAGAAAAGTGGTGCGTGCATATGTATTCACCCCCTTTGCATCGAAGTCAAATAAGACCTGTTGCAACCAATTACCTTCAGAAGTCACATAATTAGTTAAATAAAGTCTACCTGTTTGCAATCTAAGTGTCACATGATCTCAGTATATATACACCTGTTCTGAAAGGCCCCAGAGTCTGCAACACCACTAAGCAAGGGGCACCACCAAGCAACTGGAACCGTGAAGACCAAGGAGCTCTCCAAACAGGTCAGAGACAAAGTTGTGGAGAAGTACAGCTCAGGGTTGGGTTATAAAAAAATATCAGAAACATTGAACATCCCACGGAGCACCATTTAAATCCATTATTAAAAAATGGAAAAGAATATGGCACCACAACAAACCTGCCAAGAGAGGGCCGCCAACCAAAACTCATGGACCAGGCAAGGAGGGCATTAATAAGAGAGGCAACAAAGAGACCAAAGATAACCCTGAAGGAGCTGCAAAGCGCCACAGCAGAGATTGGAGTATCTGTCCATAGGACCACTTGCCGCAGACACTCCACAGAGCTGGGCTTTACGAAGAGTGGCCAGAAAAAGATAAGCAAACACATTTGGTGTTCGCCAAAAAGCCATGTGGGAGACTCCCCAAACATATGGAAGAAGGGTACTCTGGTCAGATGAGACTAAAATTGAGCTTTTGGCCATCAAGGAAAAATGCTATGTCTGCCGCAAACCTAACACCTCTCATCACCCGAGAACACCATCCCCACAGTGAAGCATGGTGGTGGCAGCATCATGCTGTGGGGATGTTTTTCATCGGCAGGGACTGGGAAACTGGTCAGAATTGAAGGAATGATGGATGGCACTAAATAAAGGGAAATTCTTGAGGGAAACCTGTTTCAGTCTTCCAAAGATTTGAGACTGGGACGGAAGTTCACCTTCCAGCAGGACAATGACCCTAAGCATACTGCTAAAGCAACACTCAAGTGGTTTAAGGGGAAACATTTAAATATCTTGGAATGGCCTAGTCTAGAGCTGGAGCAGTTTTGCCTTGATAATGGGCAAAAAATCCCTGTGGCTAGATGTGCCAGCTTATAGAGACATACCCCAAGAGACTTGCAGCTGTAATTGCTGCAAAAGGTAATCTCTACAAAGTATTGACTTTGGGGTGTGAATAGTTATGCACGCTCAAGTTTTCTTTTTTATCTCACTTCTTGTTTGTTTCCACAATAAAAAAATATTTTTGCATCTTCAAAGTGGTAGGCATTTTGTGCAAATCAAATGACACAAACCCCCCCAAAAATCAAATTTAATTCCAGGTTGTAAGGCAACAAAATAGGAAGAATGCCAAGGTGGTGAATACTTTCGCAAGCCACTGTATACTGTATAGGTCTGACCACATCGTAATGAGTGTATGCCCATAGAGATGATATGGAATAGTCAATGCAGTGATGAGCATATGGGTCTTAATAATGCGTATTTTTCAAAGGCAGCTTTTCTCAGCTTCCTCTGAGCTTTGAATGTAAAAAGTATGTTGGGCCATGTCTGCCCACAGCCACATTCTTCTAGGCAGAACCACTTGACCATCTTGTCCATGCACCACGGGGAGCACTCAGCAATTTACAGTCTTTATGCACAACAATACAAATCTGTTTTTCGTTTTCCTTCCGATACAGTATGATCTTTTGGTTGACACGTCATTGTGATATCTCAGTAGTTAAAACATGGCAAAGACGTCATTTTAACAGCTATTTTGGGAGTGTGAGTGCTACACTCACAGCAGGAATGTGCTTCTAAACCACAGATCAAAGAAAAAAAGTGTCATTCCTCCTCCCCGCAGCAGAACTCCTCCTCTCCCTCCATCCTTTTCTACTCCCCCACTTCTCTCCTGCTCGCTATGTCTCAAGGCTTTTGCTGTCTGTTATCACAGTGGGCAGAGAGAAAAGCTCATTCATTCATCAGAGCCCCTCTCCTGCTAACAGCAGCACATACCGTCACAAACACAGTAATGTGAGCACAGGATGACAGTGTTGGGTGTGTTTGTGTGTGTGGGAAGGTGTGAATGAGCATGGATGTCAGAAGTGTGTCGTTGTGAGTGCGTGTTTGTGACGCGCGCGTGTGTGCGTGGACGTGTGTTTGCGCGCGTGTGTGTGTGTGTGTGTGTGTGTGTCTGTCTCTGTTTGTGCATGTGATTGTGTATGTATGCGCATGTGCAAAATCTATTATTCTGAATATGAATCCTCTATTGTTCTCAATAAAGCAGATGCCACAGATCATGGTACACTACATGAGTAAGTGGACACCCCTTCAAATTAGTGGATAGGGCTATTTCAGCCACACCCATTGCTGACAGGTGTATAAAATCGAGCACACAGCCATGCAATCTCCATAGACAAACATTAACAGTAGAATGGCCCATACTGAAGAGCTCAGGTGACTTTCAAACTGGCACTGTCTAGGATGCCACCTTTCCAACAAGTCAGTTCACCATATTTCTGCCCTGCTAGAGCTGCTCGGTCAACTGTAAGTGCTGTTATTGTGAAGTGGGAAACATCTAGGAGCAACAATGGCTCAGCCATGAAGTGGTAGGCCACACAAGCTCACAGAAAGGGACTGTGTAAAAATCGTCTGTCCTCAGTTGCAACACTCACTACCGATTTCCAAACTGCCTCTGGAAGCAATGTCAGCATCAAGAACTGTTCGTCCACAGCCGAGCAGCCACACACAAGCCTAAGATCACCATGCGCAATGCCAAGCATCGGCTGGAGTGGTGTAAAGCTCGCCGCCATTGGATTCTGGAGCAGTGGAAATGCGTTCTCTGAATCACGCTTCACCATCTGGGCAGTCCGACGGATTAATCTGGGTTTGGTGGATGCCAGGAGAACGCTACCTGCCCGAACGCATAGTGCCAACTGTGAAGTTTGGTAAAGGAGGAATAATGTTCTGGGGCTGTTTTTCATGGTTCGGGCTAGGCCCATTAGTTCCAGTGAAGGGAAATCTTAACGCTACAGCATACAATGACATTCTAGACAATTCTGTGCTTCTAACTTTGTGGCAACAGTTTGGGGAAGGTCCTTTCCTGTTTCAGCATGACAATGCCCCCGTGCACAAAGCGAGGTCCATACAGAAATGGTTTGTCGAGATCGGGTGTAGAATAAGTTGACTGGCCTGCACAGAGCCCTGACCTCAACTCCTTCTAACAACTTTGGGATGAATTGGAACGCCGACTGTGAGCCAGGACTAATCGCCCAATATCAGTGCTCGGCCTCACTAATGCTCTTGTGGCTGAATGGACGCAAGTCCCGCAGCAATGTTCCAACATCTAGTGGAAAGCCTTCCCAGAAGAGTGGAGGCTGTTATAGCAGCAAAAAGGGGGACCAACTCCAAATAAATGCTCATGATTTTGGAATGAGATGTTCGACAAGCAGGTGTCCACATACTTTTGGTCATATAGTGCATATGGTTTGGTTTCTATCTCTATTTGTTTGACTCAATTCCCATAAGGGGTAATGAAAGCTACTCTTAACAAAGCTTGTTGTCTTCCTCACTCACTGACCCAGATTTGGTCCATATAAGCAGATGGTACAATATCTTCACGTTTCATGTTTATTTTTGCCTGAAAGCAAAACCCTGCATCAGTCAGTCATCCTTGCACCTCTCTGCTGTTTTCTATGGTCTTCTGAGGTGACCATGTGCATCAGTATAACTTGACAACAATACATTACTACTTTTCCCGGTGTCTTTCAGACGTTTGCTACTTTTGAGACTCTATTAACTTTTGTTTTTATATTCTCTGGACCATCACAGAAAAACTGTGGATTTATCTCCAGAAGCCATTATTCACATAGTTTTCCTGCTTACATGAATCAAGGTCTGTTTTTATCATGAGTATGTCACACACCAACTGTCCACAGCGCTGTGTTGAGTTGTTGCTGTAATTCTACGAGTTGACCTCAGCAATTACTGCTCCTCCTCAGTCAGCCCCTTCTGAGTCGACACAACAAGCTAACTGGCACTGTGCAGATTCTAGTGTGTTCCCTTAAAGGCACAATCTGGTACTTTTTTTGCTGTTCAATTGTCATCTAAATTCATGATCTTATTCTTTTGATGTTTTTTTTTTAACATTATTTGTATTGAAGAACACACACAAACACACAACAGGCATGCAGGCTCAACACACATCATGCATACATAAGGTTAGTTACAGTTACAACATCTTCAAATTAGTCAACTTCCAAGTATGAATTCAATTTTTCCCAGTATTCCTGGTCTATTTCTTTCTGTGTTCTTAAGATAAAGGTCATTAGCTCTATATAGTGTATTTCCTTAACAATGTCTAACCATTGGGTCAAAGTGGGGGATCTTTTTGTAGCCATTTTCTGGTGATAGCTTTTTTAATGGTTGCCAATAGGACCTTCAACAGGTACTTGTCTCCATTATGTAAGTTATCAAGTATTTCACCTAGATACAGATACATTTATGTTTGTTCTATGTCAAATTGTAGATCTTATTTCTCCCGTAGGCTACGATAGTGTGGCAGGATCAAAATATATGGGAGTGATCCACCATTGAAAGCCCACATTCTCTCCAGCAACGGTGTTGATAATAATAATAATAATATGCCATTTAGCAGACGCTTTTATCCAAAGCGACTTACAGTCATGCGTGCATAAATTTTTACGTATGGGTGGTCCCGGGGATCGAACCCACTACCCTGGCGTTACAAGCGCCATGCTCTACCAATTGAGCTACAGAGGACCACTGAGAGCCAGTCTGTTTCGATTTCAGTTTAGGTGTTATGAAGAAACATGTAACATTCTTCCAACAGAATTCCCTCCAAGACCTTGAATTAGTGGAGCTAAATTGAGTAATATAGTGTGTAGAGTGTTTCTTTAACCCCTTAGAGTCTTTTGACACACTGGTGCGTCAATCTAAGTACCATAATAAAAACATCCCCATCAAAATCCGTTCAGTTTAAGCTAGAGATATCTGCATTGGATGCGTCTCAATCCATCGCATCCATCGCATCCATCGCATCGAGGTTTGCAAAAGACCATAACGATTGGACCGTAGAGGACTGGAGTAAGGTCATCTTCTCTGATGAGTCCAATTTTCAGCTTTGCCCAACACCTGGTTGTCTAATGGTTAGACGGAGCCCTGAAGAGGCCTACAAGCCACAGTGTCTCGCACCCACTGTGAAATTTGGTGGAGGATCGGTGATGATCTGGGGGTGCTTCAGCAAGGCTGGAATCGGACAGATTTGTCATTGTGAAGGACGCATGAATCAAGCCACGTACAAGGTTGTCCTGAAAGAAAACTTGCTTCCTTTTGCTCTGGCATTGTTCCCTAACTCTGAGGATTGGTTTTTCCAGCAGGACAATGCGCCATGCCACACAGCCAGGTCAATCAAGGTGTGGATGGAGGACCACCAGATCAAGACCCTGTCATGGCCAGCCCAATCTCCAGACCTGAACCACATTGAAAACTTCTGGAATGTGATCAAGAGGAAGATGGATGGTCACAAGCCATCAAACAAAGCCGAGCTACTTGAATTTTTGCGCCAGGAGTGGCATAAAGTCACCCAACATCAATGTGAAAGACTGGTGGAGAGCATGCCAAGACGCATGAAAGCTGTGATTGAAAATCAGGGTTATTCCACCAAATATTGATTTCTGAACTCTTCCTAAGTTAAAACATTAGTATTGTGTTGTTTAAAAATGAACATGAACTTATTTACTTTGCATTATTCGAGGTCTGACAACACTGCATCTTTTTTGTTATTTTGACCAGTTGTCATTTTCTGCAACTAAATGCTCTAAATGACAATCTTTTTATTTGGAATTTGGGAGAAATGTTGTCAGTAGTTTATAGAATAAAACCAAAATGTTAATTTTACCCAAACACATACCTATAAATAGTAAAACCAGAGAAACTGATAATTTTGCAGTGGTCTCTTCATTTTTTCCAGAGCTGAAGTCGGAAGTTTACATACACTTAGGTTGAAGTCATTAAAACTCATTTTTCAACCACTCCACAAATTTCTTGTTAACAAACTATAGTTTTGGCAAGTCGGTTAGGACATCTACTTTGTGCATGACACAAGTAATTTTTCCAACAATTGTTTACAGACAGATTATTTCACTTAGAATTCACTGTATCACGATTCCAGTTGGTCAGAGGTTTACATACACTAAGTTGACTGTGCCTTTAAACAGCTTGGAAAATTCCAGAAAATGATGTCATGGCTTTAGAAGCTTCTGATAGGCTAATTGACATAATTTGAGTCAATTGGAGGTGTACCTGTGGATGTATTTCAAGGCCTACCTTCAAACTCAGTGCCTCTTTGCTTGACATCATGGAAAAATAAAAATAAATCAGCCAAGACCTCAGAAAAAAAATTGTAGACCTCCACAAGTCTGGTTCATCCTTGGGAGCAATTTCCAAATGCCTGAAGGTACCACGTTCATCTGTACAAACAATAGTACGCAAGTCTAAACACCATGGGATGACGCAGCTGTCAAACCGCTCAGCAAGGAGACGCGTTCTGTCTCCTAGAGATTAACGAACTTTGGTGTGAAAAGTGCAAATCAATCCCAGAACAATAGCAAAGGACCTTGTGAAGATGCTGGAGGAAACAGGTACAAAATTATCTATATCCACAGCAAAACGAGTCCTATATCGACATAACCTGAAAGGCCGCACAGCAAGGAAGAAGCCACTGCTCCAAAACCGCCATAAAAAAGCCAGACTATGGTTTGTAACTGCACATGGGGACAAAGATCATACTTTTTGGAGAAATGTCCTCTGGTCTAATGAAACAAAAATATAACTGTTTGGCCATAATGACCATCGTTATGTTTGGAGGAATAAACGGGTCGCTTGCAAGCCGAAGAACACCATCCCAACCGTGAAGCACGGGGGTGGCAGCATCATGCTGTGGGGGTGCTTTGCTGCAGGAGGGACTGGTGCACTTCACAAAATAGATGGCATCATGAGGAAGGAAAATTATGTGGATATATTGAAGCAACATCTCAAGACATCAGTCAGGAAGTTAAAGCTTGGTCGCAAATGGGTCTTCCAAATGGTCAATGACCCCAAGCATACTTTCAAAGTTGTGGCTTAAGGACAACAAAGTCAAGGTATTGGAGTGGCCATCACAAAGCCCTGACCTCAATCCTATATAAAATGTGTGGGCAGAACTGAAAAAGCGTGTGCGAGCAAGGAGGCCTTCAAACCTGACTCAGTTACACCAGCTCTGTCAGGAGGAATGGGCCAAAATTCACCCAACTTATTGTGGGAAGCTTGTGGAAGGCTACCCGAAACGTTTGACCCAAGTTGAACAATTTAAAGGCAATGCTACCAAATACTAATTGAGTGTATCTAAACTTCTGACCCACTGGGAATGTGATGAAAGAAATAAAAGCTGAAATAAATCATTCTCTGTACTATTATTCTGACATTTCACATTCTTAAAATAAAGTGGTGATTCTAACTGACCTAAGACAGGAAATTTTTACTAGGATTAAATGTCAGGAATTCTGAAAAGTTTAAATGTATTTGGCTAAGGTGTATGTAAACGTCCGACTTCAACTGTATATATATATATATTTCCTGAGCTTTCTTATATCTCCTAGATAAAGGATAAACACTTCAAAACCTTGTTTTTTGACTGTCTTTTTTGCCAAATTCTATATTTTATCAAATCATTTTTATATATTTTTTATACCTAAAGGGGGTCCTAAAATTCCAAATCGAATCGCTAAATGATTCATAGTATGACCAACTTAAAACAACCCTTTACTCAGTACTTTGTTGAAGCTCCTTTGGCAGTGATTACAGCCTCAAATCTTCTTGGGTATGACGCTACAAGCTTGGCACACCTGTATTTAGGGAGTTTCTCCCATTTTTCTCTGCAGATCCTCTCAAGCTCTGTCAGGTTGGATGGGGAGCGTTGCAGCACAGCTATTTTCAGGTCTCTCTAGAGATGTTAGATCGGGTTCAAGTCCGGGCTCTGGCTGGGCCACTCAAGGACATTCAGAGACTTGTCCCGAAGCCACTCCTGCGTTGTCTTGGCTGTGTGTGTGCTTAGGGTCGTTGTCCTGTTGTAAGGTGAAACTTCGCCCCAGTCTGAGGTCCTGAGAGCTCATGAGCAGGTTTCCATGAAGGATCTCTCTGTACTTTGCTCCGTTCATCTTTCCCTCAATCCTGACTAGTCTCCCATTCCCTGCCACTGAAAAACATGCCCACAGCATAATGCTGCAACCTCCCCTGACCAAGGCCCTTCTCCCCCAATTTCTCAGTTTGGCAAGGCGGCCAGCCCTAGTAAGTCTTGCTAACTTTATCCATTTAAGAATGATAGAGGCCTCTGTGTTCTTGGGGACCTTCAATGCTGTCGACCCTTCCCCAGATCTGGCCTCAACACAATCCTGTCTTGGAGCTCTACAGACAATTCCTTCCGACCTCATGGCTTGGTTTTTGCTTAGACATGCACTGTCAACTCTGGGACCTTATATAGACAGGTGTGTGCCTTTCCAAATCATGTCTAATCAAGTTGTAGAAACATCTCAAGGATGATCAATGGAAACAGGATGCACCTGATCTCAATTACGAGTCTCATAGCAAAGGGTCTGAATACTTACAGTACCAGTCAAAAGTTTGGACACACCTACTCATTCAAGGGTTTTTCTTTATTTTTACTATTTTCTACATTGTAGAATAATAGTGAAGACATCAAAACTATGAAATAACACATATGGAAACATGTAGTAACCAACAAAGTGTTAAACAAATCAAAATATATTTTAAATTTGAGATTCTTCAAAGTAGCCTTCCTTTGCCTTGATTACAGCTTTGCACACTCTTGTACACAACCCTGGAATGATTAGGTGTGACTGGTAATGTACAATGAGGGAAAAAAGTATTTGATCCCCTGCTGATTTTGTATGTTTGCCCACTGACAAAGACATGATCAGTCTATAATTTTAATGGTAGGTTTATTTGAACAGTGAGAGACAGAATAACAACAACAAAATCCAGAACAACGCATGTCAAAAATGTTATAAATTGATTTGCATTTTAATGAGGGAAATAAGTATTTGACCCCTCTGCAAAACATGACTTAGTACTTGGTGGCAAAACCCTTGTTGGCAACCCCAGAGGTCAGACGTTTCTTGTAGTTGGCCAGCAGGTTTGCACACATCTCAGGAGGGATTTTGTCCCACTCCTCTTTGCAAATCTTCTCCAAGTCATTAAGGTTTCGAGGCTGACGTTTGGCAACTCGAACCTTCAGCTCCCTCCACAGATTTTCTATGGGATTAAGGTCTGGAGACTTGCTAGGCCACTCCAGGACCTTAATGTGCTTCTTCCTGAGCCACTCCTTTGTTGCCTTGGCCGTGTGTTTTGGGTCATTGTCATGCTGGAATACCCATCCACGACCCATTTTCAATGCCCTGGCTGAGGGAAGGAGGTTCTCACCCAAGATTTGACGGTACATGGCCCCGTCCATCGTCCCTTTGATGCGGTGAAGTTGTCCTGTCCCCTTAGCAGAAAAACACCCCAAAGCATAATGTTTCCACCTCCATGTTTGATGGTGGGGATGGTGTTCTTGGGGGTCATAGGCAGCATTCCTCCTCCTCCAAACACGGCGAGTTCAGTTGATGCCAAAGAGCTCGATTTTGGTCTCATCTGACCACAACACTCATTCAGATGTTCATTGGCAAACTTCAGACTGCCTTGTATATGTGCTTTCTTGAGCAGGGGGACCTTGCGGGCGCTGCATGTATGACAGTGTGAAATCAAACCGTGTGAAGAATAGGGCCCATCTGGCCTGGCGAGGGTTCAGAATCTTCGCTGCCCGGATGTACTCCAGGTTACAGGGGTCCATCCAGTCGAGGAATGGGTGTTTTGCCCCCTCGAGCCAATGTCTCCACACGGTCAGAGCTCGGACAACAGCCAACAGCTCCCGATCACCAATGCCGTAGTTCTGCTCCGCCGGGCTGAGCTTCTTTGAGAAGAACGCACAGGGGCGGAGCTTAGGTGGCGTGCCTGAGCGTTGAGACAGGACTGCTCCCATCCCAACCTCAGACGCATCCACCTCCACTACAAACGGTAGTGATGGATCGGGGTGGGCCAGTACCGGGGCCGAGGTGAACAGTTCCCTCAGGTTACTGAAGGCCCTGTCAGCCTCAGCAAACCAGCGGAGCCGGGACGGCCCACCCTTCAACAGAGATGTAATGGGAGCTGCGACCTTGCCAAAGCCCCGGATAAACCTCAGATAATAGTTGGCGAAGCCAAGGAAGCACTGCACCTCCTTTACCGTGGTTGGAGTCGGCCAATTACGCACGGCTGCAATGCGGTCGCCCTCCATCTCCACACCTGTGGTAGGAATGCGGTATCCGAGGAAGGAGACGGACTGCTGGAAAAACATACACTTTTCTGCCTTAGCATAAAGGTCATTTTCCAACAGTCGGGCCAGTACTTTGCGAACCAGGGACACATGCTCGGCGCGTAGCGGAATACACTAAGATGTCATCGATGTAGACCACTACACCACAACCAAGCATGTCCCGAAACACCTCGTTCACAAAGGACTGGAAGACTGAGGGAGCATTCATCAAACCATAGGGCATCACCAGGTATTCATAATGCCCCGTGGTTGTGCTGAATGATGTCTTCCACTCATCTCCCTCTCGGATACGCACCAGGTTGTACACACTCCTGAGATCTAATTTAGTGAAGAAGCGCACTCCATGCAATGACTCAACCACTGATGGAATGAGGGGGAGAGGATAACTAAATCTAATCGTCTCCTTGTTCAGTGGTCTATAGTCAATGCACGGGCGCAGACCGCTGTCTTTCTTCTTCACAAAAAATAAACTTGAGGAGGCGGGGGAAGTGGAGGGACGTATGTACCCCTGCCGCAGGGACTCGGTGACTCCTGGGAGGTACAGCGTCTACCCGAAGGTTTATTGCGCAATCCCCCGCCTGATGAGGTGGCAGATCATGGTATTCGGGGGGAATGCGCACGGTGGAGGCACCGTCTGGACTTTCCACCGTGGTTGCACCAACGGAAACACCCAGACACCTACCCTGACACTCTCGCAACCAACCTCAGTGATTTTATATGCTTTATCCACATGTGTGGTTGTATTGTGTTTTAAATAGTCAAATTAATGTATCTATCTCCTCTGTGCATTGAATTATTGATTTTAGGGAGTGCCAGTGCAGTGTTGTTGGACAGAAGATAAAGGAATGGCTTTGTTAAACGAAAGATATAGGAACATGCACAGCCTTCTGTCACGATCGTTGAGAGACGGGTCGGACCAAGGTGCAGCGTGAAAAGCGTACATGTTTATTAACTAAATAAACATTCAACGAAACAATGTAACGTGAAGTCCAAAGGGCTATACACATACCAGCCTAACAAGATCCCACAATACACAGTAGGCAATGGGCTACATGTATGATCCCCAATCAGAGACAATGAGCGACAGCTGCCTCTGATTGGGAATCATACCCGCCAGACATAGAAATAGAATAACTAGAACATAAACATAGAATATACAACATAGATACTCACGCCCTGACCAAACCAACTAAAGACAACCGGCCTCTCAAGGCCAGGGCGTGACAGTACCCCCACCCCCAAAGGTGCGTACTCCGGCCAACCTGACTCATTAGGGGAGGGTCCGGGTGGGCATTCAGCCTCGGAGGCGGTTCCGGCTCTGGGCGTGATGACCTCTCCCTCCCTGCCTCCCCGTTGCGCCCCTGGTCTGGTCTGGACCTCGGCGCGATGCTTCCCCTCTCCTTCCTCCCACGATGCACCAAGCCCTGTCTGGACTCTGGTGTGGGAGACCCCGAACCTGGAGAGGGGCTGACTTCTGGTTCTGGAGTGGAGCCGCTGACCGGAGCTGAACTGGACCCCGGTAGAGCGGACTGCTCTGGCTCCGGAGTGGAGCCGCTGCCCGGAGCTGAACTGGACCCCGGTGGTGCGGACTGCTCTGGCTCCGGAGTGGAGCCGCTGACCGGAGCTGGACTGTGCACTGGTGGAGCGGACTGCTCTGGCTCCGGAGTGGAGCCGCTGACCGGAGCTGAACTGGACCCCGGTGGAGCGGACTGCTCTGACTCCGGAGTGGAGCCACTGACCGGAGCTGGACTAGGCACCGGTGGAGCGGACTACTGTGGCTCCGGAGTGGAGCCGCTGACCGGAGCTGGACTGGGCACCGGTGGAGCGGACTGCTCTGGCTCCGGAGTGGAGCCACTGACCGGAGCTGGACTAGCCACCGGTGGAGCGGACTACTCTGGCTCCGGAGTGGAGCCGCTGACCGGAGCTGGACTGGGCACCGGTGGAGCGGACTGCTCTGGCTCCGAGTAGAGCCGCTGACCGGAGCTGGACTGGGCACCGGTGGAGCGGACTGCTCTGGCTCCCGGAGTAGAGCCGCTGACCGGAGCTGAACTGGACCCCCGGTGGAGCGGACTGCTCTGACTCCGGAGTGGAGCCACTGACCGGAGCTGGACTAGGCACCGGTGGAGCGGACTACTCTGGCTCCGGAGTGGAGCCGCTGACCGGAGCTGGACTGGGCACCGGTGGAGCGGACTACTCTGGCTCCGGAATGGAGCCACTGACTGGAGCTGGACCAGGCACCGGTGGAGCGGATTGCTCTGGCTCCCGGAGTGGAGCCGCTGACCGAGCTGGACTAAACCCGGGGGAGCGGACTGCTCTGGCTCCGAGTGGAGCCACTGACCGGAGCTGGACTTGGCACCGGTGGAGCGGACTGCTCTGACTCCGGATCAGAGCCGCTGACCGGAGCTAGACTGGGCACCGGTGGAGCGGACTGCTCTGGCTCGGGAGTGGAGCAGCTGACCGGAGCTGGACTGAACCCCGGTGGAGCGGAATACTCTGGCTCGGAGTGAAGCCGCTGACCGGAGCTGGACTTGGCACCGGTGGAGCGCACTACTCTGGCTTCGGAGTAGAGCCGCTGACCGGAGCTGGACTGGGCACCGGTGGAGCGGAATGCTCTGGCTCCGGAGTGGAGCCGCTGACCGGAACCGTATCCATCCCCATCTCTGGAGCAGGTCCTCCCTGCAGGGGACCGTCGCTGGAGGTCGGGTGAGTTGTGTGGTTGGAGGAGGTGTAGAAACGCCACCTCTCTCCCATCGCTCCAATGTACTCACCACGCACTCCATTGCGCTGCCGAGAGCCTGGATCCTGCTCGCCTGCCGTTGGATACGTTCCTCCAAAGATCCGGACGGACCGACTGTACCTGCTGACTCCATTTTAGGTGCGTGTTTCTGTCCTGGAACGGGCCGTGCCGGACTGGGAACACGCACCACTATCTTGGTGCGAGAAGCAGGCACGGGCCGTGCCAGACTGGGAACACGCACCACTGGCTTGGTGCGAGGAGCAGGCACAGGCCGAGCCGGACTGGGAACATGCACCACTGGCTTGGTGCGAGGAGCAGGCACGGGGAACTGGCGTTGGAGATCCACGACTGTTCCAGTCCTTCTCTCTCCACCGCCAATCCTCCTCCAGTGAGGACTCCTCCGGGAGCCCCCACGAGTTAGGGAACAGAAACTCATCGTCGTCGTCATCCTCCGACTCCTCAGTGTAAAACTGTTCCCATTCCTGT
This sequence comes from Coregonus clupeaformis, assembly GCF_020615455.1. Classification (NCBI taxonomy): domain Eukaryota; kingdom Metazoa; phylum Chordata; class Actinopteri; order Salmoniformes; family Salmonidae; genus Coregonus; species Coregonus clupeaformis. The sequence goes on from NW_025537411.1 coordinate 17,353, forward strand.
TCCCATGGTCGTAGGGACTCCAACTGGAACCCCACCGGGTGCAGTGGTCGGGGCTCTTCTCTCTCGATCCCCGACCACCCTTCTAGCCCCCCCCAAAATGTTTCTTGGGGTTGCCTCTCAGGCTTCCTCAGCGCTTGGTCCCGTTGGCGTTGTCGTTGATCCTCTCTTGCCAGGGCCTGTACCTTCGCCCAGGGTCCTTTCCCAGCGAATATCTCCTCCCATGACCACCATTTGCCCACCTGTGACAAAGCTATTCGCTCCTCCTCGGCACGCTGCTTGGTCCTTTTGTGGTGGGATCTTCTGTCACGATCGTTGAGAGACGGGTCGGACCAAGGTGCAGCGTGAAAAGCGTACATGTTTATTAACTAAATAAACATACAACAAAACAATAAACAACGTAACGTGACGTCCAAAGGTCTATACACATACCAGCCTAACAGGAACAAGATCCCACAATACACAGTAGGCAATGGGCTACCTAAGTATGATCCCCAATCAGAGACAATGAGCGACAGCTGCCTCTGATTGGGAATCATACCCGGCCAGACATATAAATATAATAACTAGAACATAAACATAGAATATACAACATAGATACTCACGCCCTGACCAAACCAACTGAAGACAACCGGCCTCTCAAGGCCAGGGCGTGACACCTTTTGTGTTCATTAATCTTTGTATGTCTAGTTTTTCTTTTACTGTTTTAAATTAATAAATACGTTTTGTTACTGCATTGGCTAATAAAGAATGCAGTATTCATACTATATTTGCTTATGGTACTTTGATAATTTTTTTATTCAGTTGATGATTATCATCTTTCTGCTTATTATCATGATTATTAACGCAATTTGGTGATATTATTCATCCCTGTTTGCTTAATAAAAAAATAAAAAAAATAATTTCACCTTTATTTAACCAGGTAAGCCAGTTGAGAACAAGTTCTCATTTACAACTGGGACCTGGCCAAGATAGAGCAAACCAGTGCGATAAAAACAACAACACAGAGTTACATATGGGGTAAAACAAAACATAAAGTCAAAAATACAACAGAAAATATATATACACTGTGTGCAAATGTAGCAAGTTATGGAGGTAAGGCAATAAATAGGCCATAGTGCAAATTAATTACAATTAGTATTAACACTGGAATGATAGATGTGCAAGAGATGATGTGCAAATAGAGATACTGGGGTGCAAATGAGCAAAATAAATAACAATGAGGATGAGGTAGTTGGGTGGGCTAATTTCAGATGGGCTGTGTACAGGTGCAGTGATCGGTAAGGTGCTCTGACAACTGATGCTTAAAGTAGTGAGGGAGATAAGAGTCTCCAGCTTCAGAGATTTTTGCAATTCGTTCCAGTCATTGGCAGCAGAGAACTGGAAGGAATGGTGGCCAAATGAGGTGTTGGCTTTGGGGATCACCAGTGAGATATACCTGCTGGAGCGCATACTATGGGTGGGTGTTGCTATGGTGACCAATGAGCTAAGATAAGGCAGGGATTTTCCGAGCAGTGATTTATATATGGCCTGAAGCCAGTGCGTTTGGCGGCGAATATGTAATGAGGACCAGCCAACAAGAGCGTACAGGTCACAGTGGTGGGTAGTATATGGGGCTTTGGTGACAAAACGGATGTCACTGTGATAGACTACATCCAATTTGCTGAGTAGAGTGTTGGAGGCTATTTTGTAAATGACATCGCCGAAGTCAAGGATCGGTAGGATAGTCAGTTTTACAAGGGCATGTTTGGCAGCATGAGTGAAGGAGGCTTTGTTGCGAAATAGGAAGCCGATTCTAGATTTAACTTTGAATTGGAGATTCTTAATGTGAGTCTGGAAGGAGAGTTTACAGTCTAACCAGACACCTAGGTATTTGTAGTTGTCCACATACTCTAGGTCAGACCCGTCAAGAGTAGTGATTCTAGTCGGGTGGGCGGGTGCCAGCAGTGTTCGAATGAAGATCATGCATTTCGTTTTACTAGTGTTTAAGAGCAGTTGGGGGCTACTGAAGGAGTGTTGTATGGCATTGAAGCTCGTTTGGAGGTTTGTTAACACAGTGTCCAATGAATGGCCAGATGTATACAAAATGGTGTCGTCTGCGTAGAGGTGGATCTGAGAGTCACCAGCAGCAAGAGCGACATCATTGATATACACGGAGAAAAGAGTCGGCCCAAGAATTGAACCCTGTGGCACCCCCATAGAGACTGCCATAGGTCCAGACAACAGGCCCTCCGATTTGACGACATTGAACTCTCTCTGAGAAGTAGTTGGTGAATCAGGCGCGGTAGTCATTTGAGAAACCAAGGCTATTTAGTCTGCCAATAAGAATGCGGTGGTTGACAGAGTCGAAAGCCTTGGCCAGGTCGATGAAGACGGCTGCACAGTACTGTCTATTATCGATCGCGGTTATAATATCGTTTAGGACCTTGAGCGTGGCTGAGGTGCACCCATGACCAGCTCGGAAACCGGATTGCATAGCAGAGAAGGTATGGTGGGATTCAAAATGGTCGGTGATCTGTTTGTTAACTTGGCTTTCAAAAACTTTCGAAAGGCAGGGCAGGATGGATATAGGTCTGTAACAGTTTGGATCTAGAGTGTCACCCCCTTTGAAGAGGGGAATGACCGCGGCAGCTTTCCAATCTCTGGGGATCTCAGACGTTACGAAAGAGAGGTTGAACAGGCTAGTAATAGGGGTTGCGACAATTTCGGTGCTAGTTTTAGAAAGAAAGGGTCCAGATTGTCTAGCCCAGATGATTTGTAGGGGTCCAGATTTTGCAGCTCTTTCAGAACATCAGCTGTCTGAATTTGTGTGAAAGAGAAGCCGGGGGGGCATGGGCAAGTTGCAGCGGAGGGTGCAGAGGTGGTGGCCGGGGTAGTGGTATCCAGGTGGAAAGCATGGCCAGCCGTAGCAAAATGCTTGTTGAAATTCTCGATTATTGTAGATTTATCAGTGGTGATACTGTTTCCTAGCCTCAGTGCAGTGGGCAGCTGGGAGGAGGTGCTCTTATTCTCCATGGACTTTAAAGTGTCCCAAAACTTTTTGGAGTTAGTGCTACAGGATGCACATTTCTGTTTGAAAAAGTTAGCCTTTGCTTTCCTAACTGCTTTTGTATATTGGTTCCTGGCTTCCCTGAAGAGTTGCATATCGCGGGGGCTATTTGATGCTAATGCAGTACGCCACAGGATGTTTTTGTGCTGGTCAAGGGCAGTCAAGTCTGAGGAGAACCAGGGGCTATATCTGTTCTTAGTTCTGTATTTTTTGAATGGGGCATGTTTATTTAAGATTGAGAGGAAATTACTTTTAAAGAACAATCAGGCATCCTCTACTGACGGAATGAGATCGATATCCATCCAGGATACCTGGGCCAGGTCAATTAGGAAGGCCTTTTCACAAAAGTGTTTTAGGGAGCGTTTGACAGTGATGAGGGGTGGTCGTTTGACCACAGACCCATTACGGACGCAGGCAATAAGGCAGTGATCGCTGAGATCCTGGTTGAAGACAGCGGAGGTGTATTTGGAGGGTAAGTTAGTCAGGATGATATCTATGAGGGTATCCATGTTTATGGATTTAGGGTTGTACCTGGTAGGTTCGTTGATCATTTGTGTGAGATTGAGGGCATCTAGTTTGGATTGTAGGACGGCCGGGGTGTTAAGCATATCCCAATTTGGGTCACCAAGCAGTACGAACTCTGAGGATAAATCGGGGGCAATCAATTCACATATGGTGTCCAGGGCACATCTGGGTGCTGAGGGGGGTCTGTAGCAAGCGGCAACAGTGAGAGACTTATTTCTGGAAAGGTGGATTTTTAGAAGTAGAAGCTCAAACTGTTTGGGCACAGACCTGGATAGTATGATAGAGCTCTGCAGGCTATCTCTACAGTAGATTGCAACTCCACCCCCTTTGGCAGTTCTATCTAGACGGAAAATGTTGTAGTTGGGGATGGAAATATCAGAATTTTTGTGGCCTTCCTAAGCCAGGATTCAGACATTGCTAGAACATCAGGGTTGGCGGAGTGTGCTAACGCAGTGAATAACTCAAACTTAGGAAGTAGACTTCTGATGTTAACGTGAAGAAAACCAAGGCTTTTACGGTTACAGAAGTCAACAAATGATAGCTCCTGGGGAGTAGGAGTGATACTGGGGGCTGCAGGGCCTGGGTTAGCCTATACATCACCAGAGGAACAGAGGAGGACTAGAACAGGGATACGGCTAAAGGCTTTAAGAACTGGTCTTCTAGTGTGTTGGGTACAGAGAATAAAGGGGGCAGATTTCCGGGCGTTGTAGAAAAGATTCAGGGCATTATGTACAGACAAGGATATGGAAGGATATGAGTACAGTGGAGGTAAACCTAAGCGTTGGGTAACAATGAAAGAGATAGCATCACTGGAGGCACCGATTGAGCCGGTCTCGGCGTGTATGGGGGTGGAACAAAGGAACTATTTGAGGCAGTTTGAGAGGGACTTGGGGTTCTACAGTAAAATTGTATAATAAAAACTAACTGGAACAGCAATAGGCAAGGCATATTGACATGGGAGAGAGGCATAAAGCAATCACAGGTGTTATTAGAGAGAGCTAAAAAAAAAACAACTGGTAATGGCAATAAAGTTTGGGCTGAGGCTAAACAGAATAAACAGGACAGGGTACCGTGTAAAGGAACGGTCCAGCAGGCATCAGCTGTGCAGCTGAGTGATCATAAGGTCCAGTGAACAGCAATGTGAGTCCGAGAGCAGTTCAAATTGGTGCTTCAGCGAGCAGGAAGCACGGTTGTAGTTTGCGTGTGCTAGCGGGCCGGGCTAGCAGATGGATCTTCGTCGTGATGGATTGGCAGGGCTCCGTGTCGAATCTAGAAGGTCCCGTCCGGTTGACAGAGAGGTAGATAGCCGGGAGATGTGCTTGACTCAAGGCTAGCTCAAGGCTGATTAGCTAACAACAACGTTCATTTGGTTGCAGCTAGCTAGTTGCGATTATCCAGTGTTAAAGGTCCAGTGATTCCGGCAGAAAATCCGATAGGTTCTGGGTCGATAACTCGCTGTGCAGACAGTGCAGACTGGCCGATAATAGTCCAGACTAGAGCTGGCTGGTAGGTAGTGCAGGACACGGACAATGGAGAAAAAGCCGCTAACGGTGGCTAATAGCAAGCAGCTAGTTAGCAGGTTAGCTGGCTACTCCCGTCCGGTAGACAGAGAGGTAGATAGCTGGGGCTAGCTCAAGGCTAACTGGTGCTACGGGGGCAGTGGTGATGAGCCTACATTAACATCCATTCGACATCCATTCGGTTGCGGCTAGCTAGATCCGGTGTTAAGGTCCAGTGATTCAGTTATTCCGGCAAAAAATCCGATGTTCTGGGTGAAAACCACTAACCGCTAATGGTGGCTAATAGCAAGTAGCTAGTTAGCTAGCTGGCTGGCTAGTTTTAACTGGAGATTCTAGATAAAGGTGAGTAAATAATAGAATCCGTTCCACATTGAGTGAGGCGGGTTGCAGAAAAGTATATTTAGTAGAAGGATGAAAAGTGTGATAGGGAAATATATACGTAAAATACAAAAACAATAAAAAAAACAGGCTATTTACATAGACACACAAGAGAACACGACCGCACTGATATGCTACCTTGGTTAATTTTACATTTACATTTACATCATTTAGCAGACGCTCTTATCCAGAGCGACTTACAAATTGGTGCATTCACCCTATAGCCAGTGGGATAACCACTTTACAATATTTTTTTTTTTCTTTTTTTTTTAGTGTGGGGGGTAGAAGGATTACTTTATCCCTATCCCAGGTATTCCTTAAAGAGGTGGGGTTTCAAATGTCTCCGGAAGGTGGCGAGTGACTCCGCTGTCCTGGCGTCGTGAGGGAGCTTGTTCCACCATTGGGGTGCCAGAGCAGCGAACAGTTTTGACTGGGCTGAGCGGGAACTATGCTTCCGCAAGAGGAAGGGAGCCAGCAGGCCAGAGGTGGATGAACGTAATGCCCTCGTTTGGATGTAGGGACTGATCAGAGCCTGAAGGTACAGAGGTGCCGATCCCCTCACAGCTCCATAGGCAAGCACCATGGTCTTGTAACAGATGTGAGCTTCCAACTGGAAGCCAGTGGAGTGTGCGGAGGAGCGGGGTGACGTGAGAGAACTTGGGAAGGTTGAACACCAGACGGGCTGCGGCATTCTGGATGAGTTGTAAGGGTTTAATGGCACAGGCAGGGAGCCCAGCCAACAGCGAGTTGCAGTAATCCAGACAGGAGATGACAAGTGCCTGGATTAGGACCTGTGCCGCTTCCTGTGTAAGGCAGGGTCGTACTCTCCGAATGTTGTAGAGCATGAAACTGCAGGATCGGGTCACCGCCTTGATGTTAGCGGAGAACGACAGGGTGTTGTCCAGGGTCACGCCAAGGCTCTTCGCACTCTGGGAGGAGGACACAATGGAGTTGTCAACCATGATGGCGAGATCATGGAATGGGCAGTCCTTCCCCGGGAGGAAGAGCAGCTCCGTCTTGCCAAGGTTCAGCTTGAGGTGGTGATCCGTCATCCATACTGATATGTCTGCCAGACATGCAGAGATGCGATTCGCCACCTGGTTATCAGAAGGGGGAAAGGAGAAGATTAGTTGTGTATCGTCAGCATAGCAATGATAGGAGAGGCCATGTGAGGATATGACAGAGCCAAGTGACTTGGTGTATAGGGAGAATAGGAGAGGGCCTAGAACTGAGCCCTGGGGACACCAGTGGTGAGAGCACGTGGTGCGGAGACAGCTTTCGCCACGCCACTTGGTAGGAGCGACCGGTCAGGTAGGACGCGATCCAGGAGTGAGCGGCGGCGGAGATGCCCAGCTCGGAGAGGGTGGAGAGGAGGATCTGATGGTTCACAGTATCAAAGGCAGCAGACAGGTCTAGAAGGACAAGAGCAGAGGAGAGAGAGTTAGCTTTAGCAGTGCGGAGAGCCTCCGTGACACAGAGAAGAGCAGTCTCAGTTGAATGACCAGTCCTGAAACCTGACTGGTTTGGATCAAGAAGGTCATTCTGGAGAGATAGCAAGAGAGTTGGCTAAAGACGCACGCTCAAAAGTTTTGGAAAGAAAAGAAAGAAGGGATACTGGTCTGTAGTTGTTGACATCAGTGGGATCAAGTGTTGGTTTTTTGAGAAGGGGTGCAACTCTCGCTCTCTTGAAGACAGAAGGGACATAGCCAGCAGTCAAGGGATGAGTTGATCAGCGAGGTGAGGTAGGGGAGAAGGTCACCGGAGATGGTCTGGAGAAGAGAGGAGGGGATGGGGTCAAGCGGGCAGGTTGTTGGGTGGCCTGCAGTCACAAGTCGCAAGATTTTATCTGGAGAGAGAGGGAGAAAGAAGTCAAAGCATAGGGTAGGGCAGTGTGAGCAGGACCAGCAGTGTCATTAGACTTAACAAACGAGGATCGGATGTCGTCAACCTTCTTTTCAAAGTGGTTGACGAAGTCATCCACAGAGAGAGAGGGGGGTGGATTCAGCAGGGAGGAGAATGTGGCAAAGAGCTTCCTAGGGTTAGAGGCAGATGCTTGGAATTTAGAGTGGTAGAAAGTGGCCTTAGCAGCAGAAACAGATGAAGAAAATGTAGAGAGGAGGGAGTGAAAAGATGCCAGGTCGTCAGGGAGTTTAGTTTTCTTCCATTTCCGCTCCGCTGCCCGGAGCTCTGTTCTGTGAGCTCGCAATGAGTCATCAAGCCACGGAGCTGGAGGGGAGGACCGAGCCGGCCGGGGAGGATAGGGGACACAGAAAGTCAAAGGATGCAGAAAGGGAGGAGAGGGAGGGTTGGGGAGGCAGAATCAGGAGATTGGAGGGAGAAGGATTGAGCAGAGGGAAGAGATGATAGGATGGAAGAGGAGAGAGTAGTGGGGAGAGAGACAGCGAAGGTTGCGGCGGCGCATTACCATCTGTGTAGGGGGCGGAGTGAGTAGTGTTGGAGGAGAGCGAGAGAGAAAAGGATACAAAGTAGTGGTCGGAGACATGGAGGGGAGTTGCAGTGAGATTAGTAGAAGAGCAGCATCTAGTAAAGATGAGGTCAAGCGTATTGCCTGCCTTGTGAGGTAGGGGGACGGTGAGAGGGTGAGGTCAAAAGAAGAGAGGAGGGAAAGAAGGAGGCAGAGAGAAATGAGTCAAATGTAGACGTAGGGGAGGTTGAAATCCCCCAAAACTGTGAGGGGTGAGCCATCCTCAGGAAAGGAACTTATCAAGGCGTCAAGCTCATTGATGAACTCTCCAAGGGAACCTGGAGGGCGATAGATGACAAGGATATTAAGCTTAAATGGGCTAGTGACTGTGACAGCATGGAATTCAAATGAGGAGATAGACAGATGGGTTAGGGGGAAAAAATTGAGAATGTCCACTTGGGAGAGATGAGGATTCCTGTGCCACCACCCTCTGACCAGATGCTCTCGGGTATGCGAGAACACATGTTCAGACGAGGAGAAGCAGTAGGAGTAGCAGTGTTTTCAGTGGTAATCCATGTTTCCGTCAGCGCCAGGAAGTCGAGGGACTGGAGGGTAGCATAGGCTGGGATGAAGTCAGCCTTGTTGGCAGCAGAACGGCAGTTCCAGAGGCTGCCTGAGACCTGGAACTCCAGGTGTGGGGTGCGTGCAGGGACCACCAGGTTAGAGAGGCAGCAGCCACGCGGTGTGAGGCGTTTGTGTAGCCTGTGCGGAGAGGAGAGAACAGGGATAGGCAGAGGCATAGTTGACAGGCTGTAGCAAATGGCTACAATAATGCAGAGGAGATCGGAATGAAATGAACTAAACATCTGGGAAAGGAGAGAGTAAAACCAAAACTCCCAAACATAACTCTCCCAACTTCACCTCAGAAACTATAATTGTTTCACTGAACCACCCGAATAAAACTCTCCCAACTTCCACTTTAGAAATTAGAATTGTTGTGAACTACAGCGGTTCAATGTTTCAAGGAATAGACTCAATTTACTTTATTCAGCTAGCTAACTATGACGCTATAGCTAACTAGCATGCTAGCATCCAATAACACACAGTTTAGCACCAATACTTGGTTACAACAAACTACCAATAGTGTGTTAACACACTAAACAGATAATTCGTGTCCGTGTCTAGTTCCTTTCATAACGCAGCATAATTAAACGCTTTGGCTAGCTAGCACAAATATATTGTATTTAGCTGCTACAGTACAGTTACGGTCGTGTTGGCTAGCTAGCAATGGCTGCTGTGTTGACTTTGTTTGAATAAGGCGGCGCTGCGAACAAATGTAGCTGGCTAAAAGGATATTGTATTTAGTTGCTACCGTTGCTAATAGCTACTGCCAGCTAGTCCAGGAGGTGAGTTAGCTAGCTAGCTAGCTTGCAGTGCTACACCCGGCACCGCCGAATACAATGCTAACCTACAATAACTACCCACAACAGCCCACGATGCCTACCTATAATATCTAATAATATACAGCCCACGATGCCTACCTATAATACCTAACTACAATCTAAATACATAGTTTAAGCCTTACTCGACAAAGCCCAAGCTATGTATAAAGCCAAATTTACCCGACGCCAGCTATCTGGGTGGCAGACTGCAATCAGTAGCTGTAATTAAGTACAGCAGCTACCAACCACCTAACGTTAAATGCCTCGGATAATGAGGTTAGAAAAACAGCTGAATGGTAGGTAGCTAGCTGGCTTAATTACTGGTACTCTTAAGCGTGAAATAACATTGGAAACAACTATCCACAGTTGCTAAAAGTTACCAGTAGCTACCCGCTAGCTAGCTAGCTTTGTTGGTCCAAGTAGTGGGTTAGCTAGCCTCGTGCTAGCCGGGTCCGCCGAATACAATACTTACCTACAATAATTACCTACAATAACCTCACAATAACCTACAATAACTACCTAAGTAAACTACCTATAATACCTAACTACAATACCTACCTACAATCTAAATACATGGTTTAAGCTTTACTCAACACCATATAAGAAGCCAAGCTTACCTCCTGCTAGAGAAAACACAACCTCTCCCGACCACCACCACACCAGCACGTTAATCAGTACTTCTTGTTTGTGCATCTCTTTGTGATGCACTCATAGATTGTTTAAATGAAAAGCATTCTAAATTGATGAAATATGTATATAAACTGTTAATAAAATATATAATTAATAAGATATTTCAACACGTTCCCTGCTTTTTTGTCACTATGGCTAAATTATTCATTTTTCACACAACAGCGATTTTGATACCATGGTATGAAGAACTGTGATCTTTCCTATCACCTCACCTTCCTCTGTCGGGAATCCCCTCTGTTCTCTCTGGTTTCTCTCCATATATGGTGTGACTCAGGTGGGCGTCGCTGGCTGAGGCAGTCCTTCGAAATAGTATACAAAGGAGAGTCAAAGCAGTTAAAGCTCCCACGTGCGAGTAATAGGAGTCACTCTACACTGACTCAAATACTACAGTTTACTATAGAATACTACAGTACTTCTTATAGAATTCTATAGTAAACTGTAGTATACTGTTGAATAATATACTACACACTGTAGTATCCCTCGATCATGTGTAGTACTTACTATAGAATGTTGTAGTATACTGTAGAATACTATAGTAAATATAATAAAAAGTATTATCCTCAAAAAAGCACTGTAGTAGATACTACAGTAATGTCCTAAAAACACTACATTCCACAAAAAGACAACACTTTCTAAATTATAGTAAATACAACAGTATTTAATTTGCATATACCCTGCCCATTCCCCTCCCCCATATCACAATTTGTGCCACCCATAAGTTAGAAACTTACATGCCAAGTATATACCATATATTGTGTTCCCTACAAGTTGTAGAAAAGAGCAGAAGATCTGAACTATCCATTTAGAGCCTAGGCCTGCCTGCCTGCCTGCCTGCCTGCCTGCCTGCCTGCCTGCCTGCCTGCCTGCCTGCCTGCCTGCAAATGTGCTCTTTTAGTATTTATTCAGTAGGTTTCCCAAAGGAGAAAGCCTCCACTTCTATGTCAAAGACAATATAAAATAATATGTAAATACTACAGTAAATACTACAGTATAGTACAGTCTGCAAAAACACTACCTTAATTAATAAAGTACAGTGCATTCGGAAAGTGTTCAGATCCCTTGACTTTTTCCGAATTTTGTTACGTTACAGCCTTATTCTAAAATGTATTAAATAGTTTTTTCCCCCCTCATCAATCTACACACAATACGACATATTGACAAAGCAAAAACAGGTTTTTAGATTCAGACCCTTTACTCAGTACTTTGTTGAAGCACCTTTGGCACCGATTATAGCCTCAAGTCTTCTTAGGTATGACGCTAAAAGCTTGGCACACCTGTATTTGGGGAGATTCTCTCATTCTTCTCTGCAGATCCTCTCAAGCTCTGTCAGGTAGTAGGATTTAATCTTAGTCCTGTATTGACGCTTTGCCTGTTTAATGGTTCGTCTGAGGGCATAGCGGGATTTCTTATAAGCTTCCGGATTAGTGTCCCGCTCCTTGAAATGGCAGCTCTAGCCTTTAGCTCGGTGCGGATGTTGCCTGTAATCCATGGCTTCTGGTTGGGATATTGATAGATTAATTTGTATTTTAAGAATAATGACTAAAGGATTTCACCCCAAATAGAGTATAAATGTGTGAACGGTGTTAGAGTTATAATGTAGTGTCAACCCACTAACAGAGGGGGGAAGTTAGAAACTGTTGAGAAAGCATTCCAGGGTGAAGGGGACTAAGAAACGGTTTAAAGGTGGGCGGAGCAAAATGCCTTTGTGTGTCAAGGGATATAAAAGCTGTATGTTTTTGGCGCCAGAGCTCTCCATGATTAAAACATACAGATCATTCTTGTTGGTTGCGGACCTTCATTTAATTCATGATTAAACCAGAGCCTTACACCCTCTGGGGAATTATTCAAAGCATTAAGTTTGATTAATTAGAGATAGAAATTCTCGTGACAAATGGTCCTTCGAGCCGGAGCTCAAAATACGTCTTTATCGTCCTGAGGACACCGAAAACCGAGCACGGGCGGATGATAGCATCCGTATAGAATAGACCTGGCCTTCGACGTTAAGGTTATAAACAGGCCGGTGATGAATCTTATGAACGATAAAGACGTTGACGAGATCAAAAAAAAAAAAGCATTTAAATCCCAACTTCAAGGAGGAGGTCAGTAATTTTTATTCATAGTTTTGGTGAAATTATTTGAACTTGTATGAGAATAGTAATTATTGTGAAGGGCAGAGAATAGTTACCAAAATCTCATAAGAGAATTATAAAGGAAGGAAGGAGGGTCCGAAAATGACTCTCTAGGTAAATGGCCATTACAAAAATAAACTAGTTAATATTGAGATTGTACGAGATACAGTCTTTACAATATAAACAGGAAGGGAGATAATTATCAGCGTGTGAGATAGATACATTAAACAAGTCAAGAGTCATAAACAACTGGGGATTTGCTCTAACTCTGTCTATTTCATGAAACTGGAGCAGTTACGACCTCTAGGTTACGGATAGTGTTAGCAAAAAATCGTATAAGGTTGTATACGTGTGAGACCTAATGATCCATCGAAATACGTGATAATTGTTTCAAGGAAGGGACTAAAATAGGTTGCGTGAGAAAAAAAATGGTTGTCCCATCCCTTTCATGAAACTGGGGTTTTAAAAATCTCTGGTTTACGGGTTGGATAATTTAAATGGTTAATTACAAAAGCAGATCATAAACATTGGCTAAAGAGTCGCACCAGATAATAAGTCCCAAGGAAAATAATTCTGGATTGAATTATTACTAAACGGGGGGATTTCTTATTTTTCTACCATGGGAAATAAATATGATTAGGTAGATGCATGTAAATTGCGGAACAGATTTGAAGAAACAGCGAGGGAAGGGGCTAGACACAGCGAGAGTATGACTTTTGGAGAATCAGGAAAGACTAAATTAGATAGCTATAATAAATCAGGGAGGCAGAATAGGGGAGGAGATAAGAGGAAGTGCTTTATCTGTAACAAGGAGGGTAATTTGGCCAGAGAGTGTAAGGCCCCGTGTAAATACTGTAACAAAACAGGTCAGAACCATTGCGACAGCAGAAATAAAGGAAAGGGCAGTGTCCGGAAAATGACAGTCTATTTTTTGGTTCCAGGGTAAAATGTTTGAAGAAGTGATTTGTGTCGATTAAGAATTTGCTAAAAACACCACGAAGCGATTATTTGAGAGGTACCTATACATTTCTAACAATATATACGTATGAACTTTCTCACCCAAACGTAGACGTACGTCATGGGTGAGAAAGTAGAGAATATTTACATTTGCATTTTTGGTTATTTAGCAGACGCTCTTGTCCAGAGCGACTTACAGGAGAAATTGGGGTTGGGTGCCTTGTTCGGGGGCACATCGGCAGAATTTTCGCCTGGGCGACTCGGGGATTGGAACCGGCGACCTCTCGGTTGCTGCCACGGTGCTCCTGGTTACTGGGCTACCTGCCGCCCCATATGAGTTTAAGGTTGTGCCGTTGTTTGATCATGTGATAAGGTTTAATGGGTAATCGGACCATAACTAATGTGGTTATAGAAGTAATGTATAAATAGTGGAGAGCCAGTAGGGGGCTCCATTGAACTATTATGATTTGTTGGGCATTTCAATGGCATAAGGTGAAATCTGTGTGTAAGAGTGAATTCAACGGCTGGTATGGGTGGTAACCGGATACTACTGAGTATTTGGTTTGGTGATGTTGAATGGGAGATTTGTAGCATGGTTTGGGTTAAATAGAAAGACTCACTTATTCAATAGGGAATGGGTGTAGGGAGAGAGAGTTTTTGTGTTGCTGAATGAGGTGAGAGCTAGTGCGGTTTTCATTTGGTGACGTCACTTGCTCTATGAACTGGAAGTAGTTGCTTTGGAAGAATCGTTGTAGAGTGACTGGCGATGTACAGTGGGGAAAAAAAGTATTTAGTCAGCCACCAATTGTGCAAGTTCTCCCACTTAAAAAGATGAGAGAGGCCTGTAATTTTCATCATAGGTACACGTCAACTATGACAGACAAAATTAGGAAAAAAATCCAGAAAATCACATTGTAGGATTTTTTATGAATTTATTTGCAAATTATGGTGGAAAATAAGTATTTGGTCAATAACAAAAGTTTCTCAATACTTTGTTATATACCTTTTGTTGGCAATGACACAGGTCAAACGTTTTCTGTAAGTCTTCACAAGGTTTTCACACACTGTTGCTGGTATTTTGGCCAATTCCTCCATGCAGATCTCCTCTAGAGCAGTGATGTTTTGGGGCTGTTGCTGGGCAACACGGACTTTCAACTCCCTCCAAAGATTTTCTATGGGGGTTGAGATCTGGAGACTGGCTAGGCCACTCCAGACCTTGAAATGCTTCTTACGAAGCCATTCCTTCGTTGCCCGGGCGGTGTGTTTGGGATCATTGTCATGCTGAAAGACCCAGCCACGTTTCATCTTCAATGCCCTTGCTGATGGAAGGAGGTTTTCACTCAAAATCACATGATACATGGCCCCATTCATTCTTTCCTTAACACGGATCAGTCGTCCTGGTCCCTTTGCAGAAAAACAGCCCCAAAGCATTATGTTTCCACCCCCATTCTTCACAGTAGGTATGGTGTTCTTTGGATGCAACTCAGCATTCTTTGTCCTCCAAACACGACAAGTTCTATTTTGGTTTCATCTGACCATATGACATATGACATTCTCCCAATCCTCTTCTGGATCATCCAAATGCATTCTAGCAAACTTCAGACGGGCCTGGACATGTACTGGCTTAAGCAGGGGGACACGTCTGGCACTGCAGGATTGAGTCCCCTGGCGGCGTAGTGTGTTACTGATGGTAGGCTTTGTTACTTTGGTCCCAGCTCTCTGCAGGTCATTCACTAGGTCCCCCGTGTGGTTCTGGGATTTTTGCTCACCGTTCTTGTAATCATTTTGACCCCACGGGGTGAGATCTTGCGTGGAGCCCCAGATCGAGGGAGATTATCAGTGGTCTTGTAGGTCTTCCATTTCCTAATAATTGCTCCCACAGTTGATTTCTTCAAACCAAGCTGCTTACCTATTGCAGATTCAGTCTTCCCAGCCTGGTGCAGGTCTACAATTTTGTTTCTGGTGTCCTTTGACAGCTCTTTGGTCTTGGCCATAGTGGAGTTTGGAGTGTGACTGTTTGAGGTTGTGGACAGGTGTCTTTTATACTGATAACAAGTTCAAACAGGTGCCATTAATACAGGTAACGAGTGGAGGACAGAGGAGCCTCTTAAAGAAGAAGTTACAGGTCTGTGAGAGCCAGAAATCTTGCTTGTTTGTAGGTGACCAAATACTTATTTTCCACCATAATTTGCAAATAAATTCATTAAAAATCCTACAATGTGATTTTCTGGATTTTTTTTCTCAATTTGTCTGTCATAGTTGACATGTACCTATGATGAAAATTACAGGCCTCTCTCATCTTTTTAAGTGGGAGAACTTGCACAATTGGTGGCTGACTAAATACTTTTTTTCCCCACTGTATGTAGAGGGTCCCTGGTTCGAACCCAGGTAGGGACAGTGGGTAAAGCTTTCGCATTGGGGCTATTACTACGTGTATTAAAAGTTGAATTAGATAGCTTAAGTAGAAATATTCTAGAAAGGTCTATGAAAATATGTTACAAGTCCTCGCGCCTCCCCGTTGTGTAGGAAGGAGCACGGGGGGGTCGAAGGGGTGAGAGAGACAGTACATAGTTTAAATGATAGGAATATAATTCAATATTATGCTTATCAACGATAGCAAGTATTTGTTTTATTAATTAGGGCCTAATCAGAGAGAACAGTTAAAGAAATTGAATAGCAAACTGAAATGGCGATAGAGCTGTGAAAATTATTTAAGTTTAATTTAATAATTTATGGTTCTAGTTCCCGGGTAAAAGGGTTGTACTTGCTTGACTAGATCGAGCAGAAATTGTAATAGTTGAATGAAAAGCATTTCTTTGACGAAGTCTAATGGTTATTACTTTATTGTATAGGTTGGGTAACACCAGTGGTGTATGAAAATAATTGGTGAATTCTAAAACGATAATTTGGTTTCGTTACGTGAAAAATGGGATATCATTTTTACTATTAGGATGATGGATTGAATAAACATTGGTTATAAGTATGAAGTTATTAAACAATAGGTTTATATTTTAAAAACATCAATGCAACAGGTTGCGATGATTAAATTAATAGAAAGGAGTTATAGGGTTATATTAGAAGGTGTAGTGAACTTAATGAAATGTGGTATTATGTAGTGTCTTCCAGGATTGATGGAAGTCTCCTATAGCATTATGTTAAGGGGATGCCTGGGATAAAATATAATGTCTTACTTATACGGAGTATGTGATTGTATTGGCTAATGAATGAAATATGACATTTACAGGGGTGAAAGGAACAATAGAAGGTGAGACAGATTTTCCTATGGTGTTGGTAAAATAATTGATAATGGATCATTTGAGATGAGATCACATGGAGCAGAGTTAGGGGTTCAATAATCATTGTGAGATTAGTTATGAGGAATTAGATTGATACAAACGATTATTGATGAGTTATTATTGATGATGATTATTGAGGACTGGGGATATCTGTATCATGTTTTGTGTGTACTTACCATCTTTAGATTACTGATGGTAATTGAAGGTTGACAAAATGTATAACCAGGAGAAAGAGATTAGCTTATCTCATTGGAATGTTGCCCAGGGCTAGGGGGGAGCAGTAGGGAAGTTAGGCAGTATTTAGGTCATAAAAGGGAGCTACCAAATTAAGTGGGGCCTGGCTATCTTTGATTGTTGTTTTTCAATTGGGTTTTTCAAATAAAAAACAACACACCTAGTATGATGTTTATAAAGGGTTGTTATGTTGAATTTAGGGGATTTTCAACAGTTCATAGGTGGTGTTTACTATGCTGTGGGATGGAACGGTTTGTTGGGTGATTTCAATGGCCTCTGGGCTCTGTTTTGACTTTCTGGTGTTGATTGGTCATCCACACTAGTGGTTCTGGGGGCATGAGAGGAGGACTTTGGGATGGTTTATTTTATCAAGTTGAGGGTAATTTATAGTGCTGTGAAAAGTGTGAAGAAGATTATAATTTGGTAATAATAGGATTTGAACCATAAAATAACAGAAGAGGGAGAGCGCTTTCCCTGAATGAGGGATACCTGTTGCTAGTCAATTGTACTAATCTTGGATTACTTTTACGGGATAGAAGTAAGTTGAGATATTATCAAATGTTGTCATTTACATTTCATTTATATTATGCTTTAATAAACAACAAGTTGGTATTTGAAACTAAATTAATGCAATGAGCTGCAGTAATCAGAGGAAGGCACAATCTAATGTGAAGCAGCTATTG
>NW_025537412.1:0-34668 GCF_020615455.1 Coregonus clupeaformis
CTCCCTCTCCACCGGTGTGATCACTACCTCTGAAGGGTTCAGGCTTGAGGTAGTCTGCCTCATACGGGTCCTTGGGGTATGGCTGGGCCAGTTACACTGTCCTTCTCTCAGCGCATATCAAGCTGCGAGGCTAAGGTTAAATCTAGACTTGGTTTCCTCTATTGTGTCACTCCTCTCACCCAGCTGCCAAAGCTAACCCTGATTCAGATGACCATTCCTACCCATGCTAGATTTCTGAGCGTAATTTATAGATCGGCAGGTGAGGGTGATCTCTAGCGACTAGATGTTCTTTACCATTCTGACCCATCAGATTTGCCACCCAATGCTTCTTATAGGACACATCACCCACTCTATACTCCTCATAAACTGGTCATCTCTGTTATCTCGTTACCAAGACCCACTGGTGGTGTTTATTTATAAAACCCTCTTAGGCCTCACTCCCCCTATCTGAAATGCCTACTGCAGCCCTCATCCTCACACATACAACACCGTTCTGCCAGTCACATTCTGTTAAAGGTCCCCAAAACCACACACATCCTGGATAGCTCCCCTCTTTACTGTTCACTGCAGCTATGCGACTCGAGCGAGCTGCAAAAAAACCTCCAACTGGACAGTTTTATCTACATCTCTTCATTCAAGAGACTCAATCATGGACACTCTGCTGACAGTTGTGGCTGCTTAGCGTGATATGTGTATGTCTCTACCAACTAACGCCCCTTTGTGCTGTTGCTCTGCCCAATAATGTCTTTTCATGTCTTGTGCTGCTACCATGTTGTGCCTGCTGCCATGTTGTGTTGCTACCATGTTTGTGCTGCTACCATTGTTATTATACTACCATGTTGTCTTTTCTGCTACCATGTTGTTGCTGCTGCCATGTGTTGTGGTGCTACCATGTTTGTGCTGCTACCATGTTGTGCTGCTACCATGTTGTGCTGCTACCATGTTGTGCTGCTGCCATGTTGTGCTGCTACCATGTTGTGCTGCTACCATGTTGTGCTGCTACCATGTTGTGCTGCTGCCATGTTGTGCTGCTACCATGTTATTACTGCTCTGCATGTTGTGCTTTCTTCTCATGTTATTACTGCTACCATGTTGTGCTTCTGCCATGTTGTGCTGCTACCATGTTGTGCTGCTGCCATGTTGTGCTGCTGCCATGTTGTGCTGCTACCATGTCTTGTGCTGCTGCCATGTTGTGCTGCTGCCATGTTGTACTGCTGCCATGTTGTGCTGCTGCCATGTTGTGTTATTGTCATGTTGTGTTGCTGCCATGTTGTGTTGTTGTCATGTTTGCACTGCTGCCATGTTGTGTTGCTGCCATGTTGTGGTATTGTCATGTTGGTGCTGCCATTGTTGTGCTGCTGCCATGTTATGCTAACTGCTGTGTTGTGCTGCTGTCATGTTGTGTTGCTGCCATGTTGTGCTGCTGCCATGTTGTTTATTGTCATGTTGTGTTGCTGCCATGTTTGTGTTGTTGTCATGTTGTGCTGCTGCCATGTTGTGCTGCTGCCATGTTGTATTGTTGTCCTTGGTATTATTTTGCTGCCATGTTGTGCACTGCTGCCATGTTGTGCTGCTGCCATGTTGTGTTGTTTTGCCATGTTGTGTTGTTGTCATGTTGTGCTGCTGCCATGGTTGTGTTTGCTGCCATGCTGTGTTGTTGTCTGGGGTCTCTCTTTGTATGTAGTGTTGTATTGTCTCTCTTTATGTAGTGTTGTGGTGTCTCTCTTTATGTAGTGTTGTGGTGTCTCTTTATGTAGTGTTGTGGCGTCTCTCTTTGTGTATTGTTAGGGTGGTCTCTCTTTATGTAGTGTTGTGGTGTCTCTCTCTTTATGTAATTTATTGGTGTCTCTCTTTATGTGGTGTTGTGGTGTCTCTCTTTTTGTAGTGTTGTGGCGTCTCTCTTTGTGTAGTGTTGTGGCGTCTCTTTATGTAGTGTTGTGGGCGTCTCTCTCTTTATGTAGTGTTGTAGCGTCTCTCTTTATGTAGTGTTGTGGCGTCTCTCTTTATGTGATGTTGTGGCGTCTCTCTTTATGTGAGTGTTGTGGCGTCTCTCTTTGTGTAGTGTTGTGGCGTCTCTTTATGTAGTGTTGTGGCGTCTCTCTCTTTACATGTGGTGTTGTGGTGTCTCTCTTTATGTGAGTGTTGTGGTGTCTCTCTTTATGTAGTGTTGTGGTGTCTCTCTTTTTGCTCCTTGGTGTTGTGGTGTCTCTCTTTATGTAGTGTTGTGGTGTCTCTCTTTGTACTTAGTGTTGTGGTGTCTCTCTCTTTTGTAGTGTTAGCAGGCGTCTCTCTTTATGTGGTGTTGTGGCGTCTCTCTTTATGTAGTGTTGTGGTGTCTCTCTTTGCTTGAGTGTTGTAGATTGTCTCTCTTTTTGCTTAATGTTGTGGTGTCTCTCTTTGTGTAGTGTTGTGGTGTCTCTCTTTGTAGTGGTGTTGTGGTGTCTCTCTTTTTGCTTGGTGTTTTGGTGTCTCTCTCTTTGTGGTGTTGTTGGGTCTCTCTTTTTGTAGTGTTGTGGTGTCTCTCTCTTTGTGTGGTGTTGTGGTGTCTCTCTTTATGTGAGTGTTGTGGTGTCTCTCTTTATGTGGTGTTGTGGTGTCTCTCTTTATGTGGGTGTTGTGGGCGTCTCTCTTTATGTAGTGTTGTGGTGTCTCTCTTTATGTAGTGTTGTGGTGTCTCTCTTTGTGCCAGTGTTGTGGTGTCTCTCTTTTTGTAGTGTTGTGGTGTCTCTCTTTATGTAGTGTTGTGGTGTCTCTCTTTATGTGGTGTTGTGGTGTCTCTCTTTTTGTAATTGTTGTGGTGTCTCTTTTTTTAGATCTCTGCATTCCATACAGGTCACAGTCAGAGGAGTTTACGTGTAATCCTATTCTTTAACTACCTTCACTTGTTGGTTTCGAGATAGATTGAATCTAGCCTGGATGTTAATAGGGTTAGTGTTGGGGGTTATGCACTGGTGGTGTTGCAGGGTAGCGGCTGGTTTGGTTGGTCTGTCGACATGTCTGTAGACCGTTATCGCAGTGACATCATGAACATTCTCTTGTCGTCCGACATCAAACTTGTAAATACAAGTCGTTATCAAGAGGCCATTCAAGACAAATGTTGATTTCATGTAATGGACAATACACAAAAAGAATAGTCCAAATTGGTGAAGTGAAATGAAAAAAATAACTTGTTTCAAAAAAATTAAAAGAAAACATAAATAAGAGAAAAGTGGTGTGTGCATATGTAATTCCCCCTTCCTTTATAAGGCCCCTAAATAAGATCTGGTGCAACCAATTACCTTCAAGTCACATAATTAGTTAAATAAAGTCCACCTGTGTGCAATCTAAGTGTATCGACAACTTTGAGGTCTTTAATGACATTACGAGTTCAAAAACCGTTACCATCCTCATCTCCTCGGCTTTGAGCCTCTCAGGGGCGGTCATCTTCTCAGGGTGGACCTCCAGACACCTACCATCTGGATTGAATCTGGAAGGAGGCGAGTGGAGAGACAGCCTTCAACACGGCTTGTGGTTCACTAAGGTACCTAGTGATGCCGTTCGGACTGACCAACGCTCCACAGTGTTCAGGCCCTGGTCAATGATGTACTCCGAGACATATTGAACCGATTTGTGTTTGTCTACCTAAAACGACATCCTCATTTTTATTCCCGGACAGCTCAAGAGCTTTGCGCTCCCTGTCCGGCAGGTTCTCGGGCCAGCTTTTCGCTGACCAGCTTTTCGTGAGGAGGAAATGTGAGTTCCATCGGCTCCAACATCTCCTTCCTGAGATAAATCAACGCTGCAGGAATATTCAGCTGGACTATCGACAAGGTGAGAAGGCGTGCAGCTGCAACGTTTCCCCTGGGGTTTGCTAATTTCTCCACCGTCCTCTCACCCGGGGTTCCCCCCCTCTGCTCCCTGCTTCCCCCTCTCTGCACTCACCCTAGCTTCCCCTTCTCTGCACTCACCCTGGCTTCCCCCTCTCTGCACTCACCCTGGCTTCCCCCTCTCTGCACTCACCTGGCTTCCCCCTCTCTGCACTCACCCTGGCTTCCCCCTCTCTGCACTCACCCTGGCTCCCCTCTCTGCACTCACCCTGGCTTCCCCCTCTCTGCACTCACCCTGGCTTCCCTCTCTGCACTCACCCTGGCTTCCCCCTCTCTGCACTCACCCTGGCTTCCCCCCTCTCTGCACTCACCCTGGCTTCCCCCTCTCTGCACTCACCCTGGTTTTCCCCTCTCTGCACTCACCCTGGCTTCCCCCTCTGCACTCACCTGGCTTCCCCCTCTCTGCACTCACCCTGGCTTCCCCCTCTCTGCACTCACCCTGGCTTCCCCCTCTCTGCACTCACCCTGGCTTCCCCCCTCTCTGCACTCACCCTGGCTTCCCCCCTCTCTGCACTCACCCCTGGCTTCCCCCCTCTCTGCACTCACCCTGGCTTCCCCCCTCTCTGCACTCACCCTGGCTTCCCCCTCTCTGCACTCACCCTGGCTTCCCCCCTCTCTGCACTCACCCTGGCTTCCCCCCTCTCTGCACTCACCCTGGCCTCTGCACTCACCCTGGCTTCCCCCTCTCCTCTCCCAAGGTTCCATTCATCTGGTCTCCAGCAGCTGACAGTGCTTTCTCAGACCTCCAGCAGCGATTCACTTCAGCTCCCATCCTAATCCATCCGGACCCGTCCCGTCAGTTCGTGGTGGAGTCGACGCTTCTCGGGACGTCGTAGCGGGGCCGTCCTTTCCCAGCGTTCTGCCCAGGACCAGAAGCGGCATCCCAGCGCCTTCCTTTCCCATCGTCTTAACCCCGCTGAGAGGAACTATGACGTGGGAAATCGAGAATTACTCGCAGTCAAGATGGCGTTGGAGGAGTGGAGGCACTGATTAGAAGGGGCGGAACACCCATTCTTGGTGTGGACGGACCGTAAGAACCTGGAAAATCTCTTGTACCTTCAAGTCCTACCAGCGTGTTCCAGTGTTTCCAGTGCTGTAGTTTTCCAAGTCTTCCCAGTTCTGACCTTTCTGCCTGTCCTGACCCTGATCCTGCCTGTCCTGACCCTGATCCTGCCTGCCCTGACCCTGATCCTGCCTGTCCTGACCCTGATCCTGCCTGTCCTGACCCTGATCCTGCCTGTCCTGACCCTGATCCTGCCTGTCCTGACCCTGATCCTGCCTGTCCTGACCCTTTGCCTGCCTTGACCTACCGATTGCCTGCCCCTTGTACTGTAATAAACTCTGAGACTCGTTCTATCCGCCTCCTGTGTCTGCATCTGGGTCTTAGCCTGAGCCGTGATAACAGGCCCTTCCCCAACAATGCAGAGAGACAATAGAGAAATAATAGGAAGATAATAACACGAGGAATAAACACACAATGGGTAACGATAGCTTGGCTATATGGGATACCAGGTAATAACATGGCTATATACAGGAAGTACCAGGTAATAACATAGCTATATGGGGTACCAGGTAATAACATGGCTATATACAGGAAGTACCAGGTAATAACAGGCTATATGGGGTACCAGGTAATAACATAGCTATATACAGGAAGTACCAGGTAATAACGTGGCTATATGGGGTACCAGGTAATAACATGGCTATATGGGATACCAGGTAATAACATGGCTATATGGGGTACCAGGTAATAACATGGCTATATGGGGTACCAGGTAATAACATGGCTATATGGGGTACCAGGTAATAACATGGCTATATGGGGTACCAGGTAATAACATGGCTATATGGGGTACCAGGTAGGTAGGGGTAAAGTGACTAGACAACAGGATAGATAATAGACAGTAGCAGCAGTATACTGTAGGTAGGGGTAAAGGGACTAGACAACAGGATAGAATAGACAGTAGCAGCAGTATACTGTAGGTAGGGGCAAAGTGACTAGGCAATAGGATAGATAATAGACAGTAGCAGCAGTATACTGTAGGTAGGGGTAAAGTGACTAGACAACCAGGATAGATAATAGACAGTGGCAGCAGTATACTGTAGGTAGGGGTAAAGTGACTAAGCAACAGGATAGATAATAGACAGTAGCAGCAGTATACTGTAGGTAGGGTAAAGGGACTAGGCAACAGGATAGATAATAGACAGTAGCAGCAGTATACTGTAGGTAGGGGTAAAGTGACTAGACAACAGGATAGATAATAGACAGTAGCAGCAGTATACTGTAGGTAGGGGTAAAGTGACTAGACAACAGGATAGATAATAGACAGTAGCAGCAGTATACTGTAGGTGGGGTAAAGGGACTAGACAACAGGATAGATAATAGACAGTAGCAGCAGTATACTGTAGGTAAGGTAAAGGGACT
Source organism: Coregonus clupeaformis (assembly GCF_020615455.1). Lineage (NCBI taxonomy): Eukaryota > Metazoa > Chordata > Actinopteri > Salmoniformes > Salmonidae > Coregonus > Coregonus clupeaformis. The sequence continues at coordinate 6,292 of NW_025537412.1, forward strand.
AGACAACAGGATAGATAATAGACAGTAGCAGCAGTATACTGTAGGTAGGGGTAAAGGGACTAGACAACAGGATAGATAATAGACAGTAGCAGCAGTATACTGTGGTAGGGGGTAAAGTGACTAGACAACAGGATAGATAATAGACAGTAGCAGCAGTATACTGTAGGTAGGGGTAAAGTGACTAGACAACAGGATAGATAATAGACAGTAGCAGCAGTATACTGTAGGTAGGGGTAAAGGGACTAGACAACAGGATAGATAATAGACAGTAGCAGCAGTATACTGTAGGTAGGGGGTAAAGGGACTAGACAACAGGATAGATAATAGACAGTAGCAGCAGTATACTGTAGGTAGGGGTAAAGTGACTAGACAACAGGATAGATAATAGACAGTGGCAGCAGTATACTGTAGGTAGGGGTAAAGTGACTAGACAACAGGATAGATAATAGACAGTAGCAGCAGTATACTGTAGGTAGGGTGTAAAGTGACTAGACAACAGGATAGATAATAGACAGTAGCAGCAGTATACTGTAGGTAGAGGGTAAAGTGACTAGACAACAGGATAGATAATAGACAGTAGCAGCAGTATACTGTAGGTAGGGGTAAAGGGACTAGACAACAGGATAGATAATAGACAGTAGTGGCAGTATACTGTAGGTAGGGGGTAAAGTGACTAGACAACAGGATAGATAATAGACAGTAGCAGCAGTATACTGTAGGTAGGAGTAAAGTGACTAGACAACAGGATAGATAATAGACAGTAGCAGCAGTATACTGTAGGTGGGGTAAAGTAACTAGACAACAGGATAGATAATAGACAGTAGCAGCAGTATACTGTAGGTAGTACCGTGCAGTACCGAAGAGCCCTCACTGCTGCTCGATCATCCTACTTTTCCAACTTAATCGAGAAAATAAGAATAATCCAAAATTTATTTTTGATACTGTTGCAAAGCTAACTAAAAAGCAGCATTCCCCAGAGAGGATGGCTTTCACTTCAGCAGTAATAAATTCATGAACTTCTTTGAGGAAAAGATCATGACCATTAGAAAGCAAATTACGGACTCCTCTTTGAATCTGCGTATTCCTCCAGGGCTTAGCTGTCCCTGGATCTGCACAGCTCTGCGAGGGCCTGGGATCGGGAGAGACACTTAAGTGTTTTAGTACTATATCTCTTGACACAATGATGAAAATAATCATGGCCTCTAAACCTTCAAGCTGCATACTGGATCCTATTCCTACTAAACTGCTGAAGGAGCTGCTTCCTGTGCTTGGCCCTCCTATGTTGAACATAATAAACAGCTCTCTATCCACCGGATGTGTACCAAACTCACTAAAAGTCAGGCAGTGATAAAGCCTCTCTTGAAAAAGCCAAACCTTGACCCGGAAAATATAAAAAACTATCGGCCTATATCGAATCTTCCATTCCTCTCAAAAATTTTAGAAAAAGCTGTTGCGCAGCAACTCACTGCATTTCTGAAGACAAACAATGTGTAGAAATGCTTCCAGTCTGGTTTTAGACCCCATCATAGCACTGAGACTGCACTTGTGAAGGTGGTAAATGACCTTTTAATGGCGTCAGACCGAGGCTCTGCATCTGTCCTCGTGCTACTAGACCTTAGTGCTGCCTTTGACACCATCGATCACCACATTCTTTTGGAGAGACTGGAAACCCAAATTGGTCTACACGGACAAGTTCTGGCTCTGGTTTAGATCTTACCTGTCGGGAAAGATATCAGTTTGTCTCTGTGAATGGTCTGTCCTCCGACAAATCAACTGTACATTTCGGTGTTCCTCAAGGTTCTGTTTTAGGACCACTATTGTTTTCACTATATATTTTACCTCTTGGGGATGTTATTCGAAAACATAATGTTAACTTTCACTGCTATGCGGATGACACACAGCTGTACATTTCAATGAAACATGGTGAAGCCCCCAAAATTGCCCTCGCTAGAAGCCTGTGTTTCAGACATAAGGAAGTGGATGGCTGAAAAACTTTTTACTTTTAAACTCGGACAAAACAGAGATGCTTGTTCTAGGTCCCAAGAAACAAAGAGATCTTCTGTTAAATCTGACAATTCATCTTGATGGTTGTAAAGTCGTCTCAAATAAAACTGTGAAGGACCTCGGCGTTACTCTTGACCCTGATCTCTCTTTTGACCAACATATCAAGACTGTTTCAAGGACAGCTTTTTTTCCATCTACGTAACATTGCAAAAATCAGAAATTTTCTGTCCAAAAATGATGCAGAAAAATTAATCCATGCATTTGTTACTTCTAGGTTAGACTACTGCAATGCTCTATTTTCCAAGTACCCGGATAAAGCACTAAATAAACTTCAGTTAGTGCTAAATACGGCTACTAGAATCCTGACTAGAACCAAGAAATTTGATCATATTACTCCAGTGCTAGCTTCCCTACACTGGCTTCCTGTTAAGGCAAGGGCTGATTTCAAGGTTTTACTGTTAACCTATAAAGCGTTACATAGGGCTTGCTCCTACCTATCTTTCCGAGTTGGTCCTGCCGTACATGACCAATACGTACGCTACGGTCACAAGACGCAGGCCTCCTAATTGTCCCTAGAATTTCCTAAGCAAAACAGCGGGAGGCAGGGCTTTCTCCTATAGATCTCCATTTTTATGGAACAGTCTGCCTACCCATGTGAGAGAACGCAGACTCGGTCTCAACCTTTAAGTCTTTACTGAAGACTTATCTCTTCAGTAGGTCATATGATTGAGTGTAGTCTGGCCCAGGAGTGTGAAGGTGAACGGAAGGCTCTGGAGCAACGAACAGCCCTTGCTGTCTCTGCCGGGCCGGTTCCCCTCTCCACTGGGGTTCTCTGCCTCTAACCCTGTTGCAGGGGCTGAGTCACTGGCTTGCTGGTGCTCTTTCATGCCGTCCCTGGGAGGGGTGCGTCATTGAGTGGGTTGAGTTACTGACGTGATCTTCCTGTCTGGGTTGGCGCCCCCTTGGTTTTGTGCTGTGGTGGAGACCTCTGTGGGCTATACTCGGCCTTGTCTCAGGATTGTAAGTTGGTGGTTGAGGATATCCCTCTAGTGGTGCGGGGGCTGTGCTTTGGCAGAGTGGGTGGGGTTATATCCTTCCTGTTTGGCCCTGTCCCGGGGTTTCTTCGGATGGGGCCACAGTGTCTCGGACCGCTCCTGTCTCAGCCTCCAGTATTTATGCTGCAGTAGTTTATGTGTCGGGGGGCTGGGGTTAGTTGGTTATACCTGGAGTACTTCTCCTGTCTTATCCAGTGTCCTGTGTGAATTTAAGTATGCTCTCTCTAATTCTCTCGTTCTCTCTTTCTCTCTGAGAACCTGAGCCCTAGGACCATACGTCAGGACTACCGGGCATGATGACACCTTGCTGTCCCCAGTCCGCCTGGCCTTGCTGCTATTCCAGTTTCAACTGTTCTGCCTGCGGTTACGAAACCCCTACCTGTCCCAGACCTGCTGTTTTCAACTCTTAATGATCGGCTATGAAAAGCCAACTGAGAGACCTGAGCACCTAGGACCATACGTCGGGACTACCGGCCGTGGTGACTCCTTGCTGTCCCCAGTCCGCCTGGCCTTGCTGCTATTCCAGTTTCAACTGTTCTGCCTGCGGTTATGGAACCCCTACCTGTCCCAGACCTGCTGTTTTCAACTCTTAATGATCGGCTATGAAAAGCCAACTGAGATTTATTCCTGATTATTATTTGACCATGCTTGTCACTTATGAACATTTTTGAACATCTTGGCATGGTTCTGTTATAATCTTCACCCGGCACAGCCAGAAGAGGACTGGCCACCCCTCATAGCCTGGTTCCTCTCTGGGTTTCTTCCTAGGTTTTCGCCTTTCTAGGGAGTTTTTCCTAGCCACCGTGCTTCTACACCTGCATTACTAGCTGTTTGGGGTTTTAGGCTGGGTTTCTGTACAGCACTTGAGATATTAGCTGATGTAAGAAGGGCTATATAAAATAAAATTGATTGATAGGGGTAAAGTGACTAGACAACAGGATAGATAATAGACAGTAGCAGCAGTATACTGTAGGTAGGGGTAAAGTGACTAGGCAACAGGATAGATAATAGACAGTAGCAGCAGTATACTGTAGGTAGGGGTAAAGTGACTAGGCAACAGGATAGATAATAGACAGTAGCAGCAGTATACTGTGGTAGGGGTAAAGTGACTAGACAACAGGATAGATAATAGACAGTAGCAGCAGTATACTGTAGGTAGGGGGTAAAGTGACTAGGCAACAGGATAGATAATAGACAGTAGCAGCAGTATACTGTAGGTAGGGGGTAAAGTGACTAGACAACAGGATAGAAATAGACAGTAGCAGCAGTATACTGTAGGTAGGGTAAAGTGACTAGACAACAGGATAGATAATAGACAGTAGCAGCAGTATACTGTAGGTAGGGGTAAAGTGACTAGACAACAGGATAGATAATAGACAGTAGCAGCAGTATACTGTAGGTAGGGGTAAAGTGACTAGACAACAGGATAGATAATAGACAGTAGCAGCAGTATACTGTAGGTAGGGGTAAAGTGACTAGGCAACAGGATAGATAATAGACGGTAGCAGCAGTATACTGTAGGTAGGGGTAAAGGGACTAGACAACAGGATAGATAATAGACAGTAGCAGCAGTATACTGTAGGTAGGGTAAAGTGACTAGACAACAGGATAGATAAGACAGTAGCAGCAGTATACTGTAGGTAGGGGTAAAGGGACTAGACAACAGGATAGATAATAGACAGTAGCAGCAGTATACTGTAGGTAGGGTAAAGTGACTAGACAACAGGATAGATAATAGACAGTAGCAGCAGTATACTGTAGGTAGGGAGTAAAGTGACTAGGCAACAGGATAGATAATAGACAGTAGCAGCAGTATACTGTAGGTAGGGGGTAAAGTGACTAGACAACAGGATAGATAATAGACAGTAGCAGCAGTATACTGTAGGTGGGGTAAAGGGACTAGACAACAGGATAGATAATAGACAGTAGAGCAGTATACTGTAGGTAGGGGTAAAGTGACTAGACAACAGGATAGATAATAGACAGTAGCAGCAGTATACTGTAGGTAGGGGGTAAAGGGACTAGACAACAGGATAGATAATAGACAGTAGCAGCAGTATACTGTAGGTAGGGGTAAAGTGACTAGACAACAGGATAGATAATAGACAGTAGCAGCAGTATACTGTAGGTAGGGTAAAGTGACTAGGCAACAGGATAGATAATAGACAGTAGCAGCAGTATACTGTAGGTAGGGGTAAAGTGACTAGGCAACAGGATAGATAATAGACAGTAGCAGCAGTATACTGTAGGTAGGGGTAAAGGGACTAGACAACAGGATAGATAATAGACAGTAGCAGCAGTATACTGTAGGTAGGGGTAAAGGGACTAGGCAACAGGATAGATAATAGACAGTAGCAGCAGTATACTGTAGGTAGGGTAAAGGGACTAGACAACAGGATAGATAATAGACAGTAGCAGCAGTATACTGTAGGTAGGGGTAAAGTGACTAGACAACAGGATAGATAATAGACAGTAGCAGCAGTATACTGTAGGTAGGGGTAAAGGGACTAGACAACAGGATAGATAATAGACAGTAGCAGCAGTATACTGTAGGTAGGGAGTAAAGTGACTAGACAACAGGATAGATAATAGACAGTAGCAGCAGTATACTGTAGGTAGGGGGTAAAGTGACTAGGCAACAGGATAGATAATAGACAGTAGCAGCAGTATACTGTAGGTAGGGGTAAAGGGACTAGACAACAGGATAGATAATAGACAGTAGCAGCAGTATACTGTAGGTAGGGGTAAAGTGACTAGACAACAGGATAGATAATAGACAGTAGCAGCAGTATACTGTAGGTAGGGGTAAAGGGACTAGACAACAGGATAGATAATAAACAGTAGCAGCAGTATACTGTAGGGTAGGGGGTAAAGTGACTAGACAACAGGATAGATAATAGACAGTAGCAGCAGTATACTATAGGTAGGGGTAAAGTGACTAGGCAACAGGATAGATAATAGACAGTAGCAGCAGTATACTGTAGGTAGGGGGTAAAGGGACTAGGCAACAGGATAGATAATAGACAGTAGCAGCAGTATGCTGTAGGTAGGGGTAAAGGGACTAGACAACAGGATAGATAATAGACAGTAGCAGCAGTATACTGTGGTAGGGGTAAAGTGACTAGAACAACAGGATAGATAATAGACAGTAGCAGCAGTATACTGTAGGTAGGGGTAAAGTGACTAGACAACAGGATATATAATAGACAGTAGCAGCAGTATACTGTAGGTAGGGGTAAAGTGACTAGACAACAGGATAGATAATAGACAGTAGCAGCAGTATACTGTAGGTAGGGAGTAAAGGGACTAGGCAACAGGATAGATAATAGACAGTAGCAGCAGTATACTGTAGGTAGGGGTAAAGTGACTAGACAACAGGATAGATAATAGACAGTAGCAGCAGTATACTGTAGGTAGGGGGTAAAGTGACTAGACAACAGGATATATAATAGACAGTAGCAGCAGTATACTGTAGGTAGGGGTAAAGTGACTAGACAACAGGATAGATAATAGACAGTAGCAGCAGTATACTGTAGGTAGGGAGTAAAGGGACTAGGCAACAGGAAAGATAATAGACAGTAGCAGCAGTATACTGTAGGTAGGGAGTAAAGGGACTAGACAACAGGATAGATAATAGACAGTAGCAGCAGTATACTGTAGGTAGGGGTAAAGTGACTAGACAACAGGATAGATAATAGACAGTAGCAGCAGTATACTGTAGGTAGGGGTAAAGTGACTAGACAACAGGATAGATAATAGACAGTAGCAGCAGTATACTGTAGGTAGGGGTAAAGTGACTAGACAACAGGATAGATAATAGACAGTAGCAGCAGTATACTGTAGGTAGGGGTAAAGTGACTAGACAACAGGATAGATAATAGACAGTAGCAGCAGTATACTGTAGGTAGGGGGTAAAGTGACTAGACAACAGGATAGATAATAGACAGTAGCAGCAGTATACTGCAGGTAGGGGTAAAGTGACTAGACAACAGGATAGATAATAGACAGTAGCAGCAGTATACTGTAGGTAGGGTAAAGTGACTAGACAACAGGATAGATAATAGACAGTAGCAGCAGTATACTGTAGGTAGGGGGTAAAGGGACTAGACAACAGGATAGATAATAGACAGTAGCAGCAGTATACTGTAGGTAGGGGTAAAGGGACTAGACAACAGGATAGATAATAGACAGTAGCAGCAGTATACTGTAGGTAGGGGGTAAAAGTGACTAGGCAACAGGATAGATAATAGACAGTAGCAGCAGTATACTGTAGGTAGGGGGTAAAGTGACTAGGCAACAGGATAGATAATAGACAGTAGCAGCAGTATACTGTAGGTAGGGGTAAAGTGACTAGACAACAGGATAGATAATAGACAGTAGCAGCAGTATACTGTAGGTAGGGGTAAAGGGACTAGACAACAGGATAGATAATAGACAGTAGCAGCAGTATACTGTAGGTAGGGGTAAAGTGACTAGACAACAGGATAGATAATAGACAGTAGCAGCAGTATACTGTAGGTGGGTAAAGTGACTAGACAACAGGATAGATAATAGACAGTAGCAGCAGTATACTGTAGGTAGGGGTAAAGTGACTAGACAACAGGATAGATAATAGACAGTAGCAGCAGTATACTGTAGGTAGGGGTAAAGGGACTAGACAACGGGATAGATAATAGACAGTAGCAGCAGTATACTGTAGGTAGGGGTAAAGTGACTAGACAACAGGATAGATAATAGACAGTAGCAGCAGTATACTGTAGGTAGGGTAAAGTGACTAGACAACAGGATAGATAATAGACAGTAGCAGCAGTATACTGTAGGTAGGGGTAAAGGGACTAGACAACAGGATAGATAATGAGACAGTAGCAGCAGTATACTGTAGGTAGGGAGTAAAGTGACTAGACAACAGGATAGATATAGACAGTAGCAGCAGTATACTGTAGGTGGGGTAAAGTGACTAGACAACAGGATAGATAATAGACAGTAGCAGCAGTATACTGTGGTAGGGTAAAGTGACTAGACATCAGGATAGATAATAGACAGTAGCAGCAGTATACTGTAGGTAGGGGTAAAGTGACTAGACAACAGGATAGATAATAGACAGTAGCAGCAGTATACTGTAGGTAGGGGTAAAGTGACTAGACAACAGGATAGATAATAGACAGTAGCAGCAGTATACTGTAGGTAGGGGTAAAGTGACCAGGCAACAGGATAGATAATAGACAGTAGCAGCAGTATACTGTAGGTAGGGGTAAAGGGACTAGACAACAGGATAGATAATAGACAGTAGCAGCAGTATACTGTAGGTAGGGGTAAAGTGACCAGGCAACAGGATAGATAATAGACAGTAGCAGCAGTATACTGTAGGTAGGGGTAAAGTGACTAGACAACAGGATAGATAATAGACAGTAGCAGCAGTATACTGTAGGTAGGGGTAAAGTGACTGGACAACAGGATAGATAATAGACAGTAGCAGCAGTATACTGTAGGTAGGGTAAAGTGACCAGGCAACATGATAGATAATAGACAGTAGCAGCAGTATACTGTAGGTAGGGGAGTAAAGGGACTAGACAACAGGATAGATAATAGACAGTAGCAGCAGTATACTGTAGGTAGGGGCAAAGTGACCAGGCAACAGGATAGATAATAGACAGTAGCAGCAGTATACTGTAGGTAGGGGTAAAGTGACTAGACAACAGGATAGATAATAGACAGTAGCAGCAGTATACTGTAGGTGGGTAAAGGGACTAGACAACAGGATAGATAATAGACAGTAGCAGCAGTATACTGTAGGTAGGGGTAAAGGGACTAGACAACAGGATAGATAATAGACAGTAGCAGCAGTATACTGTAGGTAGGGGTAAAGTGACTAGACAACAGGATAGATAATAGACAGTAGCAGCAGTATACTGTAGGTAGGGGTAAAGGGACTAGACAACAGGATAGATAATAGACAGTAGCAGCAGTATACTGTAGGTAGGGGTAAAGTAACTAGACAACAGGATAGATAATAGACAGTAGCAGCAGTATACTGTAGGTGAGTAAAGTGACTAGACAACAGGATAGATAATAGACAGTAGCAGCAGTATACTGTAGGTAGGGGTAAAGGGACTAGACAACAGGATAGATAATAGACAGTAGCAGCAGTATACTGTAGGTAGGGGGTAAAGTGACTAGACAACAGGATAGATAATGGACAGTAGCAGCAGTATACTGTAGGTAGGGGGTAAAGTGACTAGACAACAGGATAGATAATAGACAGTAGCAGCAGTATACTGTAGGTAGGGTAAAGGGACTAGGCAACAGGATAGATAATAGACAGTAGCAGCAGTATACTGTGGTGGGAGTAAAGTGACTAGACAACAGGATAGATAATAGACAGTAGCAGCAGTATACTGTAGGTGGGGTAAAGGACTAGACAACAGGATAGATAATAGACAGTAGCAGCAGTATACTGTAGGTAGGGGTAAAGTGACTAGACAACAGGATAGATAATAGACAGTAGCAGCAGTATACTGTAGGTAGGTAAAGGGACTAGGCAACAGGATAGATAATAGACAGTAGCAGCAGTTACTGTAGGTAGGGGTAAAGTGACTAGACAACAGGATAGATAATAGACAGTAGCAGCAGTATACTGTAGGTGGTAAAGGGACTAGACAACAGGATAGATAATAGACAGTAGCAGCAGTATACTGTAGGTAGGGGGTAAAGTGACTAGACAACAGGATAGATAATAGACAGTAGCAGCAGTATACTGTAGGTAAGTGTGTAATATGTGGCTGTAAACATCCCATCGACAGACGGTCAGCAGCATCCCGTGTACAACTACCTCGTACCCTGCACATTGACTCGGTACTGGTACTCGTTATTGTTATTTATTGTGTTACTATTTTCTATTTTGTATTAGCTAATTTTCTTACTTTTTAACTCTGCATTGTTGGGAAAGGGCTCGTAAGTAAAAGCTTTTCACGGTAAAAAGTCCACACCTGTTCTATTTGGCGCATGTGACAAATAAGGTTTGATTTGATTTGCGGTCGAGCTGTCCCAGAGCACAGCGCAGCATGCTGCTGCTATCTTTACTACACAGCCTATCGTTCACAAACTACTGAAAACATATGCTCCTCAACTTCATCTACTCCTTGAGAAATAACCCATGATAATTGGACTTTGCAGCCGAAAGTGACCGCTAAAAAAGCAATTAATTATGTCACCCAAAAAACTGCTGGACATGAAGTGTTCACTGCTCGTAAAGATGTAACAAAGACGGTCCCGGCTCCTGTAATCACTTTGGAATGAAACAATGTTTTAAAGTCGCCAGTCGCCACAACGCCCCAAAATATAAAATGTAGACTTTGACTTACCTCTACAAAGAAAGAATCCATTTTAAATCAATTATCCTAAACGAAACTCTTCTAATCTTAGATTCCAGGTACCACAGTAGAGCTGAGGAGGAAGATGTATTTCCAGATGCTTTCCATTCGCGAGCTGAGGTCAAGATGAGAGAAGTTCCCTTCGCACTCTTTCTTCTCGAAACGGGAATCGAGACCAAGTTAACCACGAATTCCTATTAGCGTCCCAGTCAGAAATCTGTTGTAAACGGGATATAAAAACACCTGAAAACAAATACACACACCGTCCGTCTGTTTGGGGTGCAGCCGCGACCCGTTTACTATGTCCGGTATGAATGAGCTAGACATATGGAGCTCTATCACTGGAGGCGGAGCTTCAAACGGTAGACTCGCCCATGGAGCACACCCTTATTGTAACGATGTAACAGCAGTGTATACCTAATGCACTGATGAGGATGCATTTGTTATCATCGTTTTAATGTATATTATTAGTAGTTTAGGACACTATATATGAAGTGCCTTGAAAGGCTGGTCATGGCTCACATCAACACCATTATCCCAGAAACCCTAGACTCACTCCAATTTGCATACTGCCCCAACAGATCCACAGATGATGCAATCTCTATTGCGCTCCACACTGCCCTTTCACACCTGGACAAAAGGAACACCTATGTGAGAATGCTGTTCATTGACTACAGCTAAGCGTTCAACACCATAGTGCCCTCAAAGCTCATCACTAAGATAAGGACCCTGGGACTAAACACCTCCCTCTGCAACTGGATCCTGGACTTCCTGACGGGCCGCCCCCAGGTGGTAAGGGTAGGTAACAACACATCTGCCACGCTGATCCTCAACAGGGGGGCCCCTCAGGGGTGCGTGCTCAATCCCCTCCTGTTCTCATTGTTCACTCATGACTGCATGGCTAAGCATGACTCCAACACCATCATTAAGTTTGCCGATGACACAACAGTGGTAGGCCTGATCACCGACAACGACGAGACAGCCTATGGGGAGGAGGTCAGAGACCTGGCCGTGTGGTGCCAGGACAACAACCTCTCCCTCAACGTGATCAAGACAAAGGAGATGATTGTGGACTACAGGAAAAAGAAATGGACTGAGCACGCCCCCATTCTCATCGACGGGGCTGTAGTGGAACAGGTTGAGAGCATCAAGTTCCTTGGTGTCCACAGTCGTGAAGAGGGCACGGCAAAGCCTATTCCCCCTAAGGAGACTGAAAAGATTTGGCATGGGTCCTCAGATCCTCAAAAGGTTCTACAGCTGCACCATCGAGAGCATCCTGACTGGTTGCATCACTTCCTGGTATGGCAACTGCACGGCCTCCGACCGCAAGGCACTACAGAGGGTAGTGCGTACGGCCCAGTACATCACTGGGGCCAAGCTTCCTGCCATCCAGGACCTCTATACCAGGCGGTGTCAGAGGAAGGCCCTCAAAATTGTCAAAGACTCCAGCCACCCAAGTCATAGACTGTTCTCTCTGCTACCGCCCGGCAAGCGTACCGGAGCACCAAGTCTAGGTCCAAGAGGCTTCTAAACAGCTTCTACCCCCAAGACATAAGACTCTGAACATCTAATCAAATGGCTACCCAGACTGTTTGCATTGTCCCCCCACCCCCTCTTTACGCTGCTGCTACTCTCTGTTTATTATCTATGCATAGTCACTTTAATAACTCTACCTACATGTACATATTAACCCAATTACCTCGACTAACCGGTGCCCCCGCACATTGACTCTGTACCGGTACCCCCCTGTATATATAGCCTCCCTACTGTTATTTTATTTTACTTCTGCTCTTTAATTATTTGTTATTTTTACTTTTTACTGATCTATTTTTGACACTTATTTTTCTTAAAAACTGCATCGTTGGTTAAGGGCTTGTAAGTAAGCATTTCACTGTAAGGTCTACACCTGTTGTGTTCGGCGCATGTGGCAAATAACATTTGATTTGATTTGACTTGAAAACAGTTAAATCCTAATAAAATAAAGACACGACTTCCAGAAGCGCTCAGACTCACAGATTCCCTTATCTCTACATGTCAATAAATGTTTTTATTTGGACCACAATGATAGAAGAATGTCTTAAATTTGAAAAATAAATGAATTGATGCTAGATCTGTGGTGCAACTTCAACCACAAGAATCCTGAATTTAGGTAATATTACCTGACCAATTCCTAGAAACATCTACAAGGGAAATCGAAGAAAGATGAGTTTTAATAAACTGTAACAAACCCATAATAACTGTTGGGTCCTCAGGTTGTCATGCTCATTGCATGTGATTCGTAGCGGATATTGACTGAAGTAACCTGTGCCGATCTGGCTGTATCAAAACACAAAGTCGCCAGATAAGCTGCTTTTCTATCATAAAAGACGGATGCAAAGACTAATTTGCCTGAGTTGACCTGAGTTGACCTGAGTTGACCTGAGTTGACCTGAGTTGACCTGAGTTGACCTGAGTTGACCTGAGTTGACCTGCTGTGACATCTTTCTCTTTCTCCTTCTCTGACTGTGTTCTCGTTCATTAAACTGTTGTCTTGAATTCAGCAGAATACAATTATCAACCTGACCACATGCCATCAGATCAGAGGTAAACATAAAGGAATCCCATATCTTCCTCTTACGTTGCCCAAATGTTTCAGATCCGATGGCCGGAGTCTGAGAAGTGGACTGTGATGTGAAGGTTCGTTGATAGGGGTATTTGGGTATTAACGGGAGCTGATTATTGTTTTAGCTTCTTCTTTCTTCTCACATGACTATTTTCATTGTTTCTCTCTGGGTTGTTTTTTGGAGCACTGAGCCGGTATTTCAACAGCACCTGTTCTGTTGCCAGGTAGGTAACAGGGTCAGGGCTCTGGGCCCGTATTCATAAAGCATCTCGGAGTAGGAGTGTTGATCTAGGATCAGGCCCCCCGTCCATGTAGTCTTATACATTATGATCTAGGATCAGGTCCCCCCCGTCCATGTAGTCTTATACATTATGATCTAGGATCAGGCCCCCCGTCCATGTAGTCTTATACATTATGATCTAGGATCAGGCCCCCCGTCCATGTAGTCTTATACATTATGATCTGGGATCAGGCCCCCCGTCCATGTAGTCTTATACATTATGATCTAGGATCAGGCCCCCCCGTCCATGTAGTCTTATACATTATGATCTAGGATCAGGCCCCCCCCCGTCCATGTAGTCTTATACATTATGATCTAGGATCAGGCCCCCCCCCGTCCATGTAGTCTTATACATTATGATCTAGGATCAGGCCCCCCCCGTCCATGTAGTCTTATACATTATGATCTAGGATCAGGCCCCCCCGTCCATGTAGTCTTCTACATTATGATCTAGGATCAGGCCCCCCCCGTCCATGTAGTCTTATACATTATGATCTAGGATCAGGCCCCCCGTCCATGTAGTCTTATACATTATGATCTAGGATCAGGCCCCCCGTCCATGTAGTCTTATACATTATGATCTAGGATCAGGTCCCCCCCTGTCCATGTAGTCTTATACATTATGATCTAGGATCAGGCCCCCCTGTCCATGTAGTCTTATACATTATGATCTAGGATCAGGCCCCCCCGTCCATGTAGTCTTATACATTATGATCTAGGATCAGGCCCCCCCATCCATGTAGTCTTATACATTATGATCTAGGATCAGGCCCCCCGTCCATGTAGTCTTATACATTATGATCTAGGATCAGGCCCCCCCGTCCATGTAGTCTTATACATTATGATCTAGGATCAGGCCCCCCGTCCATGTAGTCTTATACATTATGATCTAGGATCAGGCCCCCCGTCCATGTAGTCTTATACATTATGATCTAGGATCAGGTCCCCCCCCTGTCCATGTAGTCTTATACATTATGATCTAGGATCAGGCCCCCCGTCCATGTAGTCTTATACATTATGATCTAGGATCAGGCCCCCCCATCCATGTAGTCTTATACATTATGATCTAGGATCAGGCCCCCCGTCCATGTAGTCTTATACATTATGATCTAGGGATCAGGCCCCCCGTCCATGTAGTCTTATACATTATGATCTAGGATCAGGTCCCCCCCCCGTCCATGTAGTCTTATACATTATGATCTAGGATCAGGCCCCGTCCGTCCGTCCATGTAGTCTTATACATTATGATCTAGGATCAGGCCCCCCCGTCCATGTAGTCTTATACATTATGATCTAGGATCAGGCCCCCCCGTCCATGTAGTCTTATACATTATGATCTAGGATCAGCCCCCCGTCCATGTAGTCTTATACATTATGATCTAGGATCAGGCCCCCCCGTTCGTCCATGTAGTCTTATACATTATGATCTAGGATCAGGCCCCCCCGTCCATGTAGTCTTATACATTATGATCTAGGATCAGGCCCCCCCGTCCATGTAGTCTTATACATTATGATCTAGGATCAGGCCCCCGTCCATGTAGTCTTATACATTATGATCTAGGATCAGGCCCCCCCGTCCATGTAGTCTTATACATTATGATCTAGGATCAGGCCCCCCCCGTCCATGTAGTCTTATACATTATGATCTAGGATCAGGCCCCCCCTCCTGTCCATGTAGTCTTATACATTATGATCTAGGATCAGGCCCCCCCGTCCATGTAGTCTTATACATTATGATCTAGGATCAGGCCCCCCGTCCATGTAGTCTTATACATTATGATCTAGGATCAGGCCCCCCCCTCCTGTCCATGTAGTCTTATACATTATGATCTAGGATCAGGCTCCCCCCGTCCATGTAGTCTTATACATTATGATCTAGGATCAGGCCCCCCGTCCATGTAGTCTTATACATTATGATCTAGATCAGGCCCCCCGTCCATGTAGTCTTATACATTATGATCTAGGATCAGGCCCCCCCCGTCCATGTAGTCTTATACATTATGATCTAGGATCAGGCCCCCCGTCCATGTAGTCTTATACATTATGATCTAGGATCAGGCCCCCCCGTCCATGTAGTCTTATACATTATGATCTAGGATCAGGCCCCCCCCGTCCATGTAGTCTTATACATTATGATCTAGGATCAGGCCCCCCCGTCCATGTAGTCTTATACATTATGATCTAGGATCAGGCCCCCCCGTCCATGTAGTCTTATACATTATGATCTAGGATCAGGCCCCCCCGTCCATGTAGTCTTATACATTATGATCTAGGATCAGGCCCCCCCGTCCATGTAGTCTTATACATTATGATCTAGGATCAGGCCCCCCCGTCCATGTAGTCTTATACATTATGATCTAGGATCAGGCCCCCCGTCCATGTAGTCTTATACATTATGATCTAGGGATCAGGCCCCCCCGTCCATGTAGTCTTATACATTATGATCTAGGATCAGGCCCCCCCGTCCATGTAGTCTTATACATTATGATCTAGGATCAGGCCCCCCCCGTCCATGTAGTCTTATACATTATGATCTAGGATCAGGCCCCCCGTCCATGTAGTCTTATACATTATGATCTAGGATCAGGCCCCCCCGTCCATGTAGTCTTATACATTATGATCTGGGATCAGGCCCCCCCGTCCATGTAGTCTTCATACATTATGATCTAGGATCAGGCCCCCCCCGTCCATGTAGTCTTATACATTATGATCTAGGATCAGGCCCCCCGTCCATGTAGTCTTATACATTATGATCTAGGATCAGGCCCCCCCGTCCATGTAGTCTTATACGATTATGATCTAGGATCAGGCCCCCCCCGTCCATGTAGTCTTATACATTATGATCTAGGATCAGGCCCCCCCCGTCCATGTAGTCTTATACATTATGATCTAGGATCAGGCCCCCCCCGTCCATGTAGTCTTATACATTATGATCTGGGGATCAGGCCCCCCCCGTCCATGTAGTCTTATACATTATGATCTAGGATCAGGCCCCCCCGTCCATGTAGTCTTATACATTATGATCTAGGATCAGGCCCCCCCGTCCATGTAGTCTTATACATTATGATCTAGGATCAGGCCCCCCCGTCCATGTAGTCTTATACATTATGATCTAGGATCAGGCCCCCCGTCCATGTAGTCTTATACATTATGATCTGGGATCAGGCCCCCGTCCATGTAGTCTTATACATTATGATCTAGGATCAGGCCCCCCCGTCCATGTAGTCTTATACATTATGATCTAGGATCAGGCCCCCCCCGTCCATGTAGTCTTATACATTATGATCTAGGATCAGGCCCCCCCCGTCCATGTAGTCTTACTACATTATGATCTAGGATCAGGCCCCCCCCGTCCATGTAGTCTTATACATTATGATCTAGGATCAGGCCCCCCCCGTCCATGTAGTCTTATACATTATGATCTAGGATCAGGCCCCCCCGTCCATGTAGTCTTATACATTATGATCTAGGATCAGGCCCCCCGTCCATGTAGTCTTATACATTATGATCTAGGATCAGGCCCCCCGTCCATGTAGTCTTATACATTATGATCTAGGATCAGGCCCCCCCGTCCATGTAGTCTTATACATTATGATCTAGGATCAGGCCCCCCCGTCCATGTAGTCTTATACATTATGATCTAGGATCAGGCCCCCCCCGTCCATGTAGTCTTATACATTATGATCTAGGATCAGGCCCCCCCGTCCATGTAGTCTTATACATTATGATCTAGGATCAGGCCCCCCCCGTCCATGTAGTCTTATACATTATGATCTAGGATCAGGCCCCCCCGTCCATGTAGTCTTATACATTATGATCTAGGATCAGGCCCCCCCGTCCATGTAGTCTTATACATTATGATCTAGGATCAGGCCCCCCCGTCCATGTAGTCTTATACATTATGATCTAGGATCAGGCCCCCCCCGTCCATGTAGTCTTATACATTATGATCTAGGATCAGGCCCCCCGTCCATGTAGTCTTATACATTATGATCTAGGATCAGGCCCCCCCCCGTCCATGTAGTCTTATACATTATGATCTAGGATCAGGCCCCCCCGTCCATGTAGTCTTATACATTATGATCTAGGATCAGGCCCCCCCCGTCCATGTAGTCTTATACATTATGATCTAGGATCAGGCCCCCCCGTCCATGTAGTCTTATACATTATGATCTAGGGATCAGGCCCCCCGTCCATGTAGTCTTATACATTATGATCTAGGATCAGGCCCCCCCCCGTCCATGTAGTCTTATACATTATGATCTAGGATCAGGCCCCCCCGTCCATGTAGTCTTATACATTATGATCTAGGATCAGGCCCCCCGTCCATGTAGTCTTATACATTATGATCTAGGATCAGGCCCCCCGTCCATGTAGTCTTATACATTGTGATCTAGGATCAGGCCCCCCCCGTCCATGTAGTCTTATACATTATGATCTAGGATCAGGCCCCCCCGTCCATGTAGTCTTATACATTATGATCTAGGATCAGGCCCCCCCCCCGTCCATGTAGTCTTATACATTATGATCTAGGATCAGGGCCCCCCGTCCATGTAGTCTTATACATTATGATCTAGGATCAGGCCCCCCCCGTCCATGTAGTCTTATACATTATGATCTAGGATCAGGCCCCCCCCGTCCATGTAGTCTTATACATTATGATCTAGGATCAGGCCCCCCCCCGTCCATGTAGTCTTATACATTATGATCTAGGATCAGGCCCCCCCCCTGTCCATGTAGTCTTATACATTATGATCTAGGGATCAGGCCCCCCCGTCCATGTAGTCTTATACATTATGATCTAGGATCAGGCCCCCCCCGTCCATGTAGTCTTATACATTATGATCTAGGATCAGGCCCCCCCCGTCCATGTAGTCTTATACATTATGATCTAGGATCAGGCCCCCCCCCGTCCATGTAGTCTTATACATTATGATCTAGGATCAGGCCCCCCCCGTCCATGTAGTCTTATACATTATGATCTAGGATCAGGCCCCCCGTCCATGTAGTCTTATACATTATGATCTAGGATCAGGCCCCCCCCGTCCATGTAGTCTTATACATTATGATCTAGGATCAGGCCCCCCCCGTCCATGTAGTCTTATACATTATGATCTAGGATCAGGCCCCCCCGTCCATGTAGTCTTATACATTATGATCTAGGATCAGGCCCCCCCCGTCCATGTAGTCTTATACATTATGATCTAGGATCAGGCCCCCCCCCGTCCATGTAGTCTTATACATTATGATCTAGGATCAGGCCCCCCCGTCCATGTAGTCTTATACATTATGATCTAGGATCAGGGCCCCCGTCCATGTAGTCTTATACATTATGATCTAGGATCAGGCCCCCCCGTCCATGTAGTCTTATACATTATGATCTAGGATCAGGGCCCCCCCGTCCATGTAGTCTTATACATTGTGATCTAGGATCAGGCCCCCCGTCCATGTAGTCTTATACATTATGATCTAGGATCAGGCCCCCCGTCCATGTAGTCTTATACATTATGATCTAGGATCAGGCCCCCCCGTCCATGTAGTCTTACACATTATGATCTAGGATCAGGCCCCCCGTCCATGTAGTCTTATACATTATGATCTAGGATCAGGTCCCCCCGTCCATGTAGTCTTATACATTATGATCTAGGATCAGGTCCCCCCCGTCCATGTAGTCTTATACATTATGATCTAGGATCAGGCCCCCCGTCCATGTAGTCTTATACATTATGATCTAGGATCAGGCCCCCCCCGTCCATGTAGTCTTATACATTATGATCTAGGATCAGGCCCCCCCGTCCATGTAGTCTTATACATTAGATCTAGGATCAGGCCCCCCCCGTCCATGTAGTCTTATACATTATGATCTAGGATCAGGCCCCCCCGTCCATGTAGTCTTATACATTATGATCTAGGATCAGGCCCCCCCCGTCCATGTAGTCTTATACATTATGATCTAGGATCAGGCCCCCCGTCCATGTAGTCTTATACATTATGATCTAGGATCAGGCCCCCCCGTCCATGTAGTCTTATACATTATGATCTAGGATCAGGCCCCCCCCGTCCATGTAGTCTTATACATTATGATCTAGGATCAGGCCCCCCGTCCATGTAGTCTTATACATTATGATCTAGGATCAGGCCCCCCCCGTCCATGTAGTCTTATACATTATGATCTAGGATCAGGCCCTTCCCGTCCATGTAGTCTTATACATTATGATCTAGGATCAGGACTCCCCGTCCATGTAGTCTTATACATTATGATCTAGGATCAGGCCCCCCGTCCATGTAGTCTTATACATTATGATCTAGGATCAGGCCCCCCGTCCATGTAGTCTTATACATTATGATCTAGGATCAGGCCCCTCCTGTCCATGTAGTCTTATACATTATGATCTAGGATCAGGCCCCCCGTCCATGTAGTCTTATACATTATGATCTAGGATCAGGCCCCCCCCGTCCATGTAGTCTTATACATTATGATCTAGGATCAGGCCCCCCCCCCCGTCCATGTAGTCTTATACATTATGATCTAGGATCAGGCCCCCCCGTCCATGTAGTCTTATACATTATGATCTAGGATCAGGCCCCCCCGTCCATGTAGTCTTATACATTATGATCTAGGGATCAGGCCCCCCCTGTCCATGTAGTCTTATACATTATGATCTAGGATCAGGGCCCCCCGTCCATGTAGTCTTATACATTATGATCTAGGATCAGGTCCCTTCCTGTCCATGTAGTCTTATACATTATGATCTAGGATCAGGCCCCTCCCCCCGTCCATGTAGTCTTATACATTATGATCTAGGATCAGGCCCCCCCCGTCCATGTAGTCTTATACATTATGATCTAGGATCAGGCCCCCCCCGTCCATGTAGTCTTATACATTATGATCTAGGATCTGGCCCCCCCGTCCATGTAGTCTTATACATTATGATCTAGGATCAGGCCCCCCCCGTCCATGTAGTCTTATACATTATGATCTAGGATCAGGTCCCTTCCTGTCCATGTAGTCTTATACATTATGATCTAGGATCAGGCCCCCCCCCGTCCATGTAGTCTTATACATTATGATCTAGGATCAGGCCCCCCCGTCCATGTAGTCTTATACATTATGATCTGGATCAGGCCCCCCCTGTCCATGTAGTCTTATACATTATGATCTAGGATCAGGCCCCCCCCGTCCATGTAGTCTTATACATTATGATCTAGGATCAGGCCCCCCCTGTCCATGTAGTCTTATACATTATGATCTAGGATCAGGCCCCCCTCCTGTCCATGTAGTCTTATACATTATGATCTAGGATCAGGCCCCCCCGTCCATGTAGTCTTATACATTGGTGATCTAGGATCAGGTCCCTTCCTGTCCATGTAGTCTTATACATTATGATCTAGGATCAGGTCCCTTCCTGTCCATGTAGTCTTATACATTATGATCTAGGATCAGGTCCTTCCTGTCCATGTAGTCTTATACATTATGATCTAGGATCAGGTCCCTTCCTGTCCATGTAGTCTTATACATTATGATCTAGGATCAGGTCCCTTCCTGTCCATGTAGTCTTATACATTATGATCTAGGATCAGGTCCCTTCCTGTCCATGTAGTCTTATACATTATGATCTAGGATCAGGTCCCTTCCTGTCCATGTAGTCTTATACATTATGATCTAGGATCAGGCCCCCCCGTCCATGTAGTCTTATACATTATGATCTAAAAGGCTAAACTGATCCTAGTTCAGCACTGCCAATCTGAGAAGCTGTCTGAATGTGGGCAACAGTACAGGAACTACCAGGTACATGTCTCAGTGCCAGGCAGGTATAGGAACTATCAGGTAGGTATAGGAACTATCAGGTAGGTATAGAAACTATCAGGCAGGTATAGGAACTATCAGGTAGGTATAGAAACTATCAGGTAGGTATAGAAACTATAAGGCAGGTATAGGAACTATCAGGTAGGTATAGGAACTATCAGGTAGGTATAGGAACTATCAGGTAGGTATAGAAACCATCAGGGAGGTATAGGACCTATAAGGCAGGTATAGGAACTATCAGGTAGGTATAGGAACTATAAGGCAGGTATAGGAACTATCAGGTAGGTATAGAAACTATCAGTAGGTATAGGAACTATAAGGCATGTATAGGAACTATCAGCTAGGTATAGGAACTATAAGGCAGGTATAGGAACTATGAGGCAGGTATAGGAACTATCAGGTAGGTATTATAATAATAATAATATGCCATTTAGCAGACGCTTTTATCCAAAGCGACTTACAGTCATGCGTGCATACATTTTTGTGTATGGGTGGTCCCGGGGATCGAACCCACTACCTTGGCGTTACAAGCGCCGTGCTCTACCAGCTGAGCTACAGAGGACCACATTGGAACTATCAGGTAGGTATAGGAACTATCAGGTAGGTATAGGAACTATCAGGCAGGTATAGGAACTATCAGGTAGGTATAGGAACTATCAGGTAGGTATAGGAACTATCAGGTAGGTATAGGAACTATCAGGTAGGTATAGGAACTATCAGGTACGTATAGAAACTATCAGGTAGGTATAGGAACTATCAGGCAGGTATAGGAACTATCAGGTAGGTATAGGAACTATCAGGTAGGTATAGGAACTATCAGGTAGGTATAGGAACTATCAGGTAGGTATAGGAACTATCAGGTAGGTATAGGAACTATCAGGTACGTATAGAAACTATCAGGTAGGTACAGTGAGGGAAAAAAGTTTTTGATCCCCTGCTGATTTTGTACGTTTGCCCACTGACAAAGACATGATCAGTCTATAATTTTAATGGTAGGTTTATTTGAACAGTGAGAGACAGAATAACAACAAAAAAATCCAGAAAAACGCATGTCAAAAATGTTATTAATTAATTTGCATTTTAATGAGGGAAATAAGTATTTGACCCCTCTGCAAAACTTGACTTAGTACTTGGTGGCAAAACCCTTGTTGGCAATCACAGAGGTCAGACGTTTCTTGTAGTTGGCCACCAGGTTTGCACACATCTCAGGAGGGATTTTGTCCCACTCTCTTTGCAGATCTTCTCCAAGTCATTAAGGTTTCGAGCCTGACGTTTGGCAACTCGAACCTTCAGCTCCCTCCACAGATTTTCTATGGGATTAAGGTCTGGAGACTGGCTAGGCCACTCCAGGACCTTAGTGTGCTTCTTCTTGAGCCACTCCTTTGTTGCCTTGGCCGTGTGTTTTGGGTCATTGTCATGCTGGAATACCCATCCACGACCCATTTTCAATGCCCTGGCTGAGGGAAGGAGGTTCTCACCCAAGATTTGACGGTACATGGCCCCGTCCATCGTCCCTTTGATGCGGTGAAGTTGTCCTGTCCCCTTAGCAGAAAAACACCCCCAAAGCATAATGTTTCCACCTCCATGTTTGACGGTGGGGATGGTGTAATTGGGGTCATAGGCAGCATTCCTCCTCCTCCAAACACGGCGAGTTGAGTTGATGCCAAAGAGCTCCATTTTGGTCTCATCTGACCACAACACTTTCACCCAGTTATCCTCTGAATCATTCAGATGTTCATTGGCACACTTCAGACGGGCATGTATATGTGCTTTCTTGAGCAGGGGGACCTTGCGGGCGCTGCAGGATTTCAGTCCTTCACGGCGTAGTGTGTTACCAATTGTTTTCTTGGTGACTATGGTCCCAGCTGCCTTGAGATCATTGACAAGATCCTCCCGTGTAGTTCTGGGCTGATTCCTCACCGTTCTCATGATCATTGCAACTCCACGAGGTGAGATCTTGCATGGAGCCCCAGGCCGAGGGAGATTGACAGTTCTTTTGTGTTTCTTCCATTTGCGAGTAATCACACCAACTGTTGTCACCTTCTCACCAAGCTGCTTGGCGATGGTCTTGTAGCCCATTCCAGCCTTGTGTAGGTCTACAATCTTGTCCCTGACATCCTTAGAGAGCTCTTTGGTCTTGGCCATGATGGAGAATTTTGAATCTGATTGATTGATTGCTTCTGTGGACAGGTGTCTTTTATACAGGTAACAATCTGAGATTAGGAGCACTCCCTTTAAGAGTGTGCTCCTAATCTCAGCTCATTACCTGTATAAAAGACACCTGGGAGCCAGAAATCTTTCTGATTGAGAGGGGGTCAAATACTTATTTCCCTCATTAAAATGCAAATCAATTTATAACATTTTTGACATGCGTTTTTCTGGATTTTTTTGTTGTCCCTATTAAAATTATAGACTGATCATTTCTTTGTCAGTGTGCAAACGTACAAAATCAGCAGGGGATCAAATACTTTTTTCCCTCACTGTATGTAAAGACAACATTATTTTAAGAATAGTCTGAATATTAGCCTATCACTTGTGAATGATGTATTATCACTTGTGAATGATGCCCAGCTTGTGTGCAAGAAACAGCGCATGCCTTTTTTTGGTGACTTTTTCAAATCATAGTCGCACACCTCATGTAGCCTAGCTCGTAGGCCTATATATTTTGATAAGGTTTGTATCACAATTAAAAGTGGCCAAATAACTTCTTAAAATGAAGGACATTCATCCGCTTTACAAGGGGTGTAGAGCCTAACTGGCATACATAGGCGGAGCATGAGTTTCAAGTTTGGGGAAGATCATTTTCACCATAAAAATGCACCTTTTAAAATAAAGCATTACAATGAATAATCGTATTTGCGGTCACTTTTGAGAACTTTTCCCGCTAATTGATTGCATTTTGGAACATTCGTGCTTACAGCCTACTGCCATGTGCACATTGCTGCGCTTATAATGTGAAGAAACAGACTAATAGTTTATCAACATTTTAAGCTAAACGTTCTCATCGGACGTCAGGCTCATTACTTAAAACAGGTTTTTTGATGCTAGTGGTTGCATTCATTTGGGATCTATCACATCCCACAACTGTCCCAGACTATGTTTGGAATATTTATTTATTGCACAGAAGGACAAGTTGACCAACAGAATATATCAACTTTTGTACTATGGGGGATAGTAGATTGACGCAGGCTAGTGTTTTTGCTGTTCGGTAGGCCGACTCATCTTAATTTGGACAGTTCTTCTAACATCTTCAATATGCGCCTCGGAATTCGATAAGAGGGATGCGTGCGGTTGCATTCCCGATGTGTCGGTCTTCACTTGTAGCCCACTTAGCTAAGATGCCTGTGAGAAGGACATGATCACGTGACGGGCGTTGGCTAATAAGAATTAAGATATCTGAGAGAGACGTGAGAGAGAGGTGCTTCGGAGCACGGCAGCCGGGAGAAGGGAATTATAATTATTATATTCAGCCCAAGGGCACCACGGCCACTTTGCCCGCAAAAGGCAAAGATTTTTATTAGGGGGCATTACGGCCACACAAGGGGGATGCCGCCGGGAAATTCGAGGCCTGGTGAGAATATTATCCAGTGTTTGTCTAATTGTGAATGAGAGACTGATGAAGTGTGTACAGCCTGAGCAGGAAACAGAGCAGAGTCCTTTCATGTGACTTTTTTCAAACCATCATTAGAGTTGCATCATGCAGCCTTAGAATGTATTAAAAATCAAAACATATGGCCCAATGTTTGTATCACAACAAAAGTTGCATAACTAACGCTAAATTAAGCATATAGCAGGAACTGTTTCTTTGTTAACCGCTCAACACAGAATAGCCGCATGTGCGCACTTCCTTGGAAATCGTTTGGAGAAAATATCCTTTCTATTTTATTAAGCTTTGTTCAATTGTATTCTTCATACTATAAAATAATAAAAAAGAATGCCACGGAATTCTAAGCTAATCTTGTCTGCTAAATGAACTAGTGTAGCCCACAGCCAAATGGCACAGCCAGATCAGGGCCTAACATAAGCCTGGTCCTCTGTAGCTCAATTGGTAGAGCACGGCGCTTGTAACGCCAGGGTAGTGGGTTCGATCCCCGGGACCACCCATACGTAAAAATGTATGCGCACATAACAGTAAGTCGCTTTGGATAAAAGCGTCTGCTAAATGGCTTATTATTATTATTATTATAAGGACAACTCAGAGTATTCTGTTCTTCTGAAATATACATTTTCTTCAAATCATGTTTCTTTAGACTTGTCTAAAATAAATAATGGATTTATTGGGATGGTGTAGTCTATATATATATGCCAATTGGCATGGTGTTGCATGAGAGGGTGTGGCCCTTGGTCCTTTACCATGTTGCACAGTCCTGGGCCTTATCTCACAGGAATTTTATTTTATTTTCACCAAAAAGGCAATAAAAACAATAATGAATTGGAACAAATACAATATGGCTTCGCTGCTTGAACCCCTAATAATGATTAACCCCAACAAATACAATAGGGTTTCACTAGCTTCGCTGCTTGAACCCCTAATTAAAGCTGCACACAGCGTTTCCGTGGTTCAAGATGTAAGATTTAGGTTGTTTTTTTTATCCAAGGACATATAGTCCAAATTCCCAGGTTTTTCAGTTTTAGACAAGTTTCCAGTTTTTTCAGTATTTTCATGAATTGCTTTTATTTTATGAGGAAACTCTTCTTAACGACTGCTGTTGTCCTCGTTTACACTGTATATAATAAGAAATTCACCATAATTAGGCCCACTGTCATTCAATACTGGCAAGAAAAACAACAGCAGGAAATAGGAAATTCAGCAACTCTTGGATAGAAGAGCTTATTTATTACAGAAACTAAAATAATCTATTTCAGCTCTTGGCATTCATCAAGGTATTTCAGAAGCAGATGTTCACATTAGACTTCACATGTGGAACTTATCATTGATTGATAACTAAAATATGAAGGTTCACAGTATTTACACATTAATATTCGGCAGGTAGCTTAGTGGTTAGAGCGTTGTGCCAGTAACCGAAAGGTCGCTGGTTCTAATCCCCGAGCCGACTAGGTGAAAAATCTGTTGATGTGCCCTTGAGCAAGGCACGTAACCCTAATTGCTCCTGTAAGTCGCTCTGGATAAGAGCGTCTGCTAAATGACAAAAATGTAAATGTATTCAACTATAACATTCACTACACATATGAGTACTCAAGTAAAACATCAAAGCTAACATGCACATTATGTGTGTGTGGGTGAGTGAGAGCGAGTGAGTGTGTTTGCGAGTTTGTGCATGTGAGAAATAAAGTAATTTGATTTGATTGTGCCAAACAGTATCCATATGTAGAGACCTTATCAATGTGTGGTGTGATTACCTGAAAACACCAGCCACAAGTCACCCAATCAGATGAACACATGGAAAGGCGAGAATTAGACTAGCCAATGAAATCTTTCACAGTATATTATCCAATATATTTAGTGTCAGTCTATAAAATGTTCTTGAGTGTGTCAGCTGTGTGTGTGATTGTGTGTGAGTGTACATTGAGTGTGTACATTGTGTGTGTGTGTGTACATTGTTTGAGTGTGTACATTGTGTGTGTGTGTACATTGTGTGTGTGTGTGTACATTGTGTGTGTACACATTGTGTGTGTGTGTGTACATTGTTTGTGTGTGTGTGTACATTGTGTGTGTGTGTGTGTACATTGTTTGTGTGTGTATGTACATTGTTTGTGTGTGTGTGTACATTGTGTGTGTGTACATTGTGTGTGTGTGTGTGTACATTGTGTGTGTGTACATTGTGTGTGTGTGTACATTGTGTGTGTGTGTGTGTACATTGTGTGTGTGTACATTGTTTGTGTGTGTACATTGTGTGTGTGTGTACATTGTTTGTGTGTGTACATTGTGTGTGTGTGTACATTGTTTGTGTGTGTGTACATTGTGTGTGTGTGTGTGTGTGTGTGTGTGTACATTGTGTGTGTGTGTACATTGTGTGTGTGTGTGTGTGCATCCTTACTAGGTTACTGGTTATAACATGTTTGGCAACATAGTGCCTCTTTCAAAAACATTAGCTAGGTTTCCATAAAGATGCAATATCTTCAGCTGCTCAACGTGACCTTTATCCAGCTGACTGATTCCGGCAGGGCTGGAAGAAAAGCCTGCACGCCCAGTAAATATCCAGACCAAGGGTTGAGCACACAGTAGCCTAACAGTGCACTTATTTTACGTTGTGAGAGGTTAAATGCCTTGCTCAAGGGTACAACAGCAGGAGATTGTGAGAGGTTAAATGCCTTGCTCAAGGGTACAACAGCAGGAGATTGTGAGAGGTTAAATGCCTTGCTCAAGGGTACAACAGCAGGAGATTGTGCATACGAGCAGAGACCAGCAGTGGTTACTTGCGTCATACAACACCATTTTCACTCACTTTTTTGGCCAATGGTATTACAGACAATTTTTTTAAGTGACTTGAGCTTTCGGACAAGTAAAAAAAATGTGTCCTACTTGTCTGAAGTAGAAGTCAATAAAAAAGTTAATCTCAAGCTGTGATGAGTGTGATGGAAGGAGTCAGACGCAGGAGGGTAATCACCGAATACAGCGGTTATTCCTTCGTTGACACACAAAATGCGCTCAAAATAGCGATCAACGAAACAGGCACAGGGGAAACCATCATCCCTGGCAAATACACTGTAACGGTAGAATCCAATAATACACAGGCACAGGGGGAAATCTACCCTGGCAACAACAAGGTAAGGGTAGCTCGAAACCTATCCGAACAAGGAGGGGAGGCAGCCTCGGCGGAGGTCGTGACACAAGCCTCGGCGGAGGTCGTGACACAAGCCCTGTGTGGTCTGTGTGATTTACCTGACAGAACCATCCATCCAATAGCAGATCCCAATTCCAATCCAATCAGATGAACACATGAAAAAGACAAGACACAATTACATTAGCCAATGTCCACAAAATATTTCACAGTATATTATCCAATACCGAACTGATAACACAAGTCTAGATAGTTACATTGAGGGTCAGTTAGGGTTGGGTGATTTGGACAAGTGGCTAAAAAAGGGCATGTCAAGCCCTGTGTGGAAGGAATAGGCTAATTACTGGGGATGTCAAGCCCTGTGTGGAAGGAATAGGCTAATTACTGGGGATGTCAAGCCCTGTGTGGAAGGAATAGGCTAATTACTGGGGACATCCCTTCTGTGATCTTCTTAAGGAAACATACTTCCCTTCTCCATTCTTTATTGCCCAATTTTCAATATGTCTTCTCGTTGCT
>NW_025537413.1:0-20000 GCF_020615455.1 Coregonus clupeaformis
TAAGGAGGGTGCAGTGCTTTAAGGAGCTGTGTCTCTGGGCTATTAAGGAGTGCAGTGGTTTAAGGAGCTGTAATCTCTGTAATATTAAGGAGGGGAGGCTTTAAGGAGCTGTGTTC
This sequence comes from Coregonus clupeaformis, assembly GCF_020615455.1. Lineage (NCBI taxonomy): Eukaryota > Metazoa > Chordata > Actinopteri > Salmoniformes > Salmonidae > Coregonus > Coregonus clupeaformis. The sequence goes on from NW_025537413.1 coordinate 117, forward strand.
TGTAATATTAAGGGAGGGTGCTAAGGAGCTATCTCTGTAATATGAGGGTGTGGCCTTAAGGAGCTGTGTCTCTGTAATATTATGAGGCAGTGCTTTAAGGAGCTGTGTTCTGTAATATTAAGGGAGAGATTAAGGAGCTGTGTCGTAATATTAAGGGAGGGGTGCAGCCCTTTTAAGGGTGTGTGTTCTGTAATATTAAGGAGGGTGCAGTGCTTAAGGAGCTGTGTTCTGTAATATTAAGGGAGGGAGTTTTTAAGAGTAGGGTATATTAAAGGAGGGGCAAAGCCAAGGAGCTGGGGTGGGGTTCTGTAAGAAAAAGGGAGTGGGTGCAGTGGCATAAGGAGCTGTGTTCTGTAATATTATGAGGGTGCAGTTTTTTATGAAATGTGTTCTGTAATATTATGAGGTGCAGCTCTTTAAGGAGCTGTGTCTCTGTAATATTATGAGGGTGCAGTCTTTGAAGGAGCTGTGGCCCTGTAATATTATGAGGGTGAGTTAAAGGAGTGTTTGTGGCTATTAAGGAGGTGCAGGGGTGGGGCCGTAATATTAAGTGGAGGGTGGGCTGGGGCTGAGCGCAGTTCGTAATATTAAGGGAGGGAGTTTTTAAGGAGCGTGTTTGTAATATTAAGGGAGGTAAGTATGGAGCGTGTTCTGTAATATTAAGGAGGTGGCAGTGCTTAAGGAGCTGTGTCTCTGTAATATTATGAGTGGGGGTGCTTTTGTATGAGCTGTGTCTCTGTAATATTAAGGGAGGGTGCTTGTGCTGAGCTGTGTCTCTGTAATATTAAGGAGTGGGTGCTTTAAGTGAGCTGTGTCTCTGTAATATTATGAGTGGGTGCAGTGCTTAAGGAGCGTGTTCTGTAATATTAAGTGTGTAACAATCCCGGCAGTTGAGTGGGTTGTTGTGGATCAGTTTTCTGCTCGTGATCTCCAGTTTGCCGAGTTGGGAACGCCTCCGGGAGCGATTTCCGCACCTGCATCCCACTAGCAATCTGCACACCTGGTCCTGATCATCACCCTTCTTAGGCTCTGGCCTAAATCATTCCCTTGGATGCGAGATATGAAATGGTAGGTTTACAGAGTATATCAGTTTTAGAGTTTAGGTTAGTTTTGTTGTTTTGCACCTTGTTGTGTTTAGTTGTTTATTTACCTCCGTTGTTCATCTGCAGTCACTGTCCGGAACCTCATCAACCTCTGCCTGGGGAGCGGTTGCCGAGCCAAGGATAGATTGAAACCACTGCACAACAATAATCAACGCGGCCCCGGTTCCTGGATTATTCAGCATCACTCGAATTGAAATAAACAACCTCGTTCAACTTACCTGTCTTGCTTGCCTGGGGGCTTTGTAACGTGGACAGAACGATCCGCCAGTAATGAACCCAGCGGACGAGTAATGATAATCAGGAGAAGATGTTGGGCATATAGCAACGGGAGCTACAGGAGATAACAGTCGAATCGGAGGAGGTCAGAACCAGCGCAAGGGAGGATACTACGTACTCATCTCGCCCATGCCGCGCCTTGGAGCGGTGTCTCCGGAGCCCAAGGTTGACGCCGGATAAAATATGAGGGGGATGGGAAGATGCGTTTTTCTTATGCAGTGGTGGGGTTAGTGTTGGTCTACAGTTAAAAGAAGTAGGATAGCCTTTGTGATTGAGGTGGGGTAGGAGGGTTCAGCCGTTGGGAACGAAAAGATCTCTGCATGGCCCCGCTCACTAGGGGTTAGACGAGATGAGGAAGCTTTTTCATTTCGGTACCGAGGGAGTGGACGCAGCTAGGCGCCTGCTTGCGCTTCACCAAGGAACTCGCAGCGGGGCTGACTTGGATCGAAGTTCAAGACGTTGGCTGTGGAGAGTGGGGGGTGGAATTGGGAGGAGTTCTGCAAGCGGCCCTTACCAGGGTTGTGGAGGCAGATGAGTGATCTCCCTATCCGGAGCCTAGTGACCTGGACAGCTTTGGTAGCCTTGTTATTGGTGGATAATCGAGACCGAGAGCGAAGAGGGAAGAATGTACTATATATCAGGTTCAGTCGGGCTGGGATTGGGACCAGAATACGCATCATCGCTCACAAGATAAGTCGATGGAACTAATGCAAGGGGGGACTTATCCAAGGAGGAACGCCAACTCGAGACGTAGGACTAACTGCTGCCTCTACTGTGGTGGTTGGGACATTACCTCGCCTGTTCTGTTTCAGGCGGTCGCTTGAACGCGCGCTAAGCCAAAGTGGGAGGACTTTTAGCGAGCCAGTGATCTTCAAACCTCTGGTCAGGACCGCTTTCCGGCTACCCCTGTGAACAGGAATCAGAGCTTAGCGATTAACGCTTTTTGATTAGGAGCCGATGGAAGTTTGATGCGAAGTGGGGAACAGTTTTCAAGGAGCAAATTGTCGAAATAATACCTGAACGAGTAGTTGGCACGTATCACGCATGGAGGACTGAACCGGTTAAGATTGTCGGGAATCATTCGGAGATGATTTAGTATTTTATTCTGCCAGCCTCTCCCATGTTCCTCTGGTCCTTGGATGAATCCCTGGCTGAAGGAACACAACCTGACGTCCGATGATTGGGGAGGGAAGTAACGAGTTGGAGCCCCTGATTGTCATGCTAACTGTCTCAAGACTGCCTGTCCTCATTGGTTCCAGTCAGGTGATTGAGGCTAAATCCCCCAGATTTGGTTCTGGTTAGACATATTATCGATTTGGGGGAAGTGTTAGGTAAGAGAAGGTCTGTATCCCTCCCCACCGACTCATATGATTGTGACATAACCTGTTCCCTGGAGCTGTTAAACCAAGGGAAGGCAAAGTATTCCGCCTGAACGTGAGGCTTTTGGAAGACCAATAAGGAGTCCTAGCTGCTGGTTGCCGTTCGTATCACTCCCCTGGGGGCAGGATTCTTCTTTTGTGGGTGCAGAAGGATGGCTCTTTGAGATTGGATTTATGATGAATAGGTAAGAAACAAGATCCCCTGCCCTTGATGAGTTCTCTGCCTTCAACCCTTACAGGGTGCTAGGTGAATTGAGCTAGACCTACGCAACGATAAGGGGATCAGAGAGGGAGACGAGTTGAGGTTAATACACGAAGAGATATCAGGTGATGCCGTTTGATGACCAATGCTCAGCGGTATTCAGAGTATGGTGAACGACGTCGAGAGATATGGATGGTTTTGTGTTTGTTTATCTGGATGACATTCTGATCTTTCGAAGGAACCTCGACAGTCCAGCATGTCCCCGGGCAGGTTTGCAGCGAATGGAAATCGCCGTTGTGAAGGCCGAGAAGTGGAGTTTACGCCCACACGATATCCTTTCTTGGTAATCATCTTCCAGGGGAGAGATTAGGATGGACCAGGAGAAGGTTAGAGCGGTTTGGAATGGGCCCAGCCCGGTATGAGATTGCAGTTCCAGAGATTTTTGGGGTAATGGCAAATTTTAGCAGATTCATCCGGGATTACAGTGGGGTGGCCTGGAAAAGACCATATCAGGAGTAAGTGGAACTTCGGAGGCGGATGAGCTGCTTGGGATTTGAAGAGGCGATATAACGACCGATCCCTCTCAACCGGACACGCCCGCCAGTCTGGCCGCTGAAGTGGACGTGGCCTGATGTGGGAGTTGGGCGATCCTCGCAGGATTGTAGGAAGTGAAACATCGTACTAGTGGCGTGCGGAGAGGAATTATTGTGGGTAAACGGAGCTAGCGGGAAACTTGCCTTGGAGGAGGGGCACTGAAGTGAGGAGAAATGAAATTGGACTGACCACAAGTGAATCTTGCTTAGGAATTAGACGCCTCAACTCCCCGGGCAGCCAGTGGTCGTGGTTTTTCGGACGATTAACCTGAGATGATTAAGAACGGAAGGCGGACGCCTTGTCTGGATGTTTCCAAGACGGAGGAGAGTGAAGATCCAAGATCGAGATACCCCGAACTCGCGGGGAGCGTTAGGGGAAGATTGAGGAGGAGGTGGTGAAGGAGGCTCTTTGCGGATTTGAGCCTCCCGGTAACGACGCCGGGTGTTTGTGCGAGGCTGGGTCCCATGGCGGTCTCAAATGGTTGACGCCAGAAAGATGGCTTGCCGCCCTGGCGTGGCTTCGGACGGCGCATGCGTAGACGCTTTGGTGGACGGGCGAGGATAATTCGGGGTTATGTAACATGCCTGTCAGTGTAAAGTGGCAGAATAAGAGTATTAATCACCCAGCTTCCTGGACTATAACCCCCTCCTATTCCCCGCCACCATGGTCGCATCTGGCCCTGAGATTTTGTCACTGGCTGGGCTTGGAGGGGAACACGGCTTGACTATGAAGAAGATTCAGCAAGTTCGCTCACTTTGTGCCAACTGCCAAGCTTTCCCGCCCGGAGACCGAGATCCTGGTTAGGGAGGCTTTCAGGGTCACGGTAGCCCAGTGATATCGCGAGGGGGCTTGTTACCTCTGCTGTCTGGAAGTCCCTTCTGTTTGGCCATTGGAGATACAGTGCTACATCTGGGTTTCACCCTGAATCTAATGGTCAGGCGTGAGAGAGCCAACCAGAAGATGGAATCCACGCCGCCTGGGTTTTCAACCCCACTCCGGGGCCCCCAGTTGTTTGGGTTGAGTATGCCCACATATCCAATCTGCCAACACTCAGTGCTGTATGGCTACAACCTCTCCCTTCCTTCTCATAGGAGAAGAAGCTGGCTTCAGTGCCCTTCTCTGTTCAGGCCCATATTCATTGCTAGCCACCGGACCTGGCAGGCTCAAAAGAGGAAGGCACCTAGATGGAGATAGCTCAGGGACGTGCGGATCCCCGCTCCTACCTATACCATCGGAGATAGGGTCTGGTGGCCAAAGATGAAAGTTAGAATCATTGGTCGCTTGTGGTGGAGTGATAATGGTGGCAGTTGACTAAAATCCAGACAGAGTATCCCACCTTTCATGTTGCCTCAAGCTGCCTTCCTCAGTCCTCTGCTGCCTCCACTCCTCCTCCTCCTCGGATGATCGGAGGTGGTCTGACTACACGGTGCGACGATAGGATTCAGACGGCGGGGGGGGTTGTATCTCGTGTGGACTGGGAGGGGTAAGGGTCTGAAGCAGAGGAGTTGGATTCCGCGGCGACAGATCCTAGATGCTGACCTCATCCGTGACCTCTAGCACTGGGCCATCCGGCGCCGGGGAGTCCGATTGGTTGAGGTATAAAAATAATCCCGGCAGTCTGAGTGGGGTGGAATAGTTTTTGCTCGAGATTCCAGTTTCCCGAAGGTTCTGGGAACGCTCCGGGGAGCTCTTGATTTCCGCACCTGCATCCCATCAGCAATCTGCACACCTGGTCCTGACATCACCTCTTCTTAGGCTCTGGGCCTAACATCATTCCTGCCGGATCGTTAGCCGCGAACAAGGTTTACCAGAGAATGGGGTTTTGTGAGCTTTAGGTTAGTTTTGTTGTTTTGCACCTTGTTGGTTTGTTGTTTACTTACCTCCGTATTGCAGTCACTCGTCCGGAACCTTCATCCAACTCTCTGCCTGGCGGTCGGGCGGCTGCCGAGCCATGATTGATCAACCACTGCACCCTCAACAACTAATCAACGCCGCCCGCTCTGTTCCCTGGATTATTCAGCATCACTCTTGGAATTTGTGGAATAAACACTCACCTCAATACTTGGTTGCTTGGGTTGGCGGTGTAACTCAGTGACAAAGTGAGGGTGCAGTGGTTGAAGGAGCTGTGTTTGTAATATTAAGGAGGGGTGCTTTAGGGAGCTGTGTCTCTGTAATATTAAGGGAGGGTGTGCAGTTCTTTAAGGAGCGCACTGTCTCTGTAATATTAAGGAGGGTGTTTTTTAAAGGAGCTGTGTCTCTGTAATATTAAGGAGGGTGCAGTTTCTTTAAGGAGCTGTGTCTCTGTAATATTAAGGGAGGGTGCAGTGCTTTAAGGAGCTGTGTCTCTGTAATATTAAGGGAGGGAGCAGTGCTTTAAGTGGAGCTGTGTCTCTGCAATATTAAGGAGGGTGCAGTGCTTTAGAGGAGCTGTGTCTCTGTAATATTAAGGGAGGGTGCTTTAAGGAGCTGTGTCTCTGTAATATTAAGGGATGGTGCTTTAAGGAGCTGTGTCTCTGTAATATTAATGGAGGGTGCAGTGCTTTAAGGAGCTGTGTCTGTAATATTAAGGGGAGGGGTGCAGTGCTTTAAGGATCTGTGTTTCTGTAATATTAAGGAGGGTTCAGTGCTTTAAGGAGATGTGTCTCTGCAATATTAAGGGGAGGGTGCAAAGTGCTTTAAGGAGAGGTGTCTCTGTAATATTAAGGGGGGTGCAGTGCTTTTTTAAGGAGCTGTGTCTCTGTAATATTAAGGGAGGTGCAGTGCTTTAAGGGAGCTGTGTGTCTCTGTAATATTAAGGGGAGGGTGCAGTGCTTTAAGGAGCTGTGTCTCTGAATATTAAGGGAGGGTGCAGTGCTTTAAGGAGCTGTGTCTCTGTAATATTAAGGGGAGGGAGCAGTGCTTTAAAGGAGCTGTGTCTCTGTAATATTAAGGGAGGGTGCTTTAAGGAGCTGTATCTCTGTAATATTAAGGAGGGGGTGTAGTTCTTTAAGGAGCTGTGTCTCTGTAATATTAAGGGAGGGTGCAGTGCTTTAAGGAGCTGTGTCTCTGTAATATGTAAGGAGTGTGCAGTGCTTTAAGGAGCTGTGTCTCTGTAATATTAAGGGAGGGTGCTTTAAGGAGCTGTGTCTCTGTAATATTAAGGGAGGGTGCTTTTAAGGAGCTGTGTCTCTGTAATATTAAGGGAGGGGTGCAGTGCTTTAAGGAGCTGTGTCTCTGTAATATTAAGGGAGGGTGCAGTGCTTTAGGAGCTGTGTCTCTGTAATATTAAGGAGGGTGCAGTGCTTTAAGGAGCTGTGTCTCTGTAATATTAAGGGAGGGATTGCTTTCAAGGAGCTGTGTCTCTGTAATATTAGAGGGAGGGTGCTTTTAAGGAGCTGTGTCTCTGCAATATTAAGGGAGGGTGCTTTAAGGAGCTGTGTCTCTGTAATATAGGGAGGGGTGCATGCTTTAAGGAGCTGTGTCTCTGTAATATTAAGGAGGGTGCTTTAAGGAGCTGTGTCTCTGTAACATTAAGGGAGGGTGCAGTCGCTTTAAGGAGCTGTGTCTCTGTAATATTAAGGGAGGGTGCTTTAAGGAGCTGTGTCTCTGTAATATTAAGGGAGGTGCAGTGCTTTAAGGAGCTGTGTCTCTGTAATATTAAGGGAGGGTGCAGTTTCTTTAAGGAGCTGTGTCTGTAATATTAAGGGGAGGGTGCAGTGCTTTAAGGCTGGAGCTGTGTCTCTGTAATATTAAGGGAGGGTGCAGTTCTTATAAGAGCTGTGTCTCCTGTAATATTAAGGGGAGGGTGCAGTTCTTTTAAGGAGCTGTGTCTCTGTAATAATAGAGGGGGTGAACTTTGGGGAGCTGTGTCTCTGTAATATTAAGGGAGGGTGCAGTTCTTTAAGGAGCTGTGTCTCTGTAATATTAAGGAGGGTGCAGTGCTTTAAGGAGCTGTGTCTTCTGTAATATTAAGGGAGGGAGAAATGCTTTAAGGAGCTGTCTCTGTAATATTAAGGAGGGTAATTTAAGGAGCTGTGTCTCTGTAATATTAAGGGAGGGTGCAGTGCTTTAAGGAGCTGTGTCTCTGTAATATTAAGGGAGGTGCAGTGCTTTTAAGGAGCTGTGTCTCTGTAATATTAAGGGAGGGTGCAGTGCTTCAAGGAGCGTGTGTTCTCTGTAATATTAAGGGGGGGTGCTTTAAGGAGCTGTGTCTCTGTAATATTAAGGGAGGTGCTTTAGGAGCTGTGTCTCTGTAATATTAAGGGAGGGTGCAGTGCTTTAAGGGGAGCTGTGTCTCTGTAATATTAGGGAGGGTGCAGTGCTTTTAAGGAGCTGTGTCTCTGTAATATTAAGGGAGGGTTCAGTGCTTTAAGAGAGATGTGTCTCTGTAAATACAAAGGAGTGGGTATAGTCTTAAGGAGATGTGTCTCCATAATATTAAGGGGAGGGTGTAGTGCTTTAAGGAGCTGTGTCTTGTAATATTGTAAGGGAGGGTGCAGTGCTTTAAGGAGCTGTGTCTCTGTAATATTAAGGGAGGCAGAGGTGCAGTGCTTTAAGGAGCTGTGTCTCTGTAATATTAAGGTGGGGTGCAGTTCTTTAAGGAGCTGTGTCTCTGTAATATTAAGGGAGGGGGGTGAAAACAGTGCTTTTAAGGAGCTGTGTCTCTGTAATATTAAAGGGAGTGTGCAGTGCTTTAAGGGAGCTGCGTGTCTCCTGTAATATTAAGGGAGGTGCTTTAAGGAGCTGTGTCTCTGTAATATTAGAGGGAGGGTGCTTTAAGGAGCTGTGTCTCTGTAATATTAAGGGAGGGGTGCAGTGCTTTAAGGAGCTGTGTCTCTGTAATATTAAGGGAGGGTGCAGTGCTAAGGAGCTGTGTCTCTGTAATATTAAGGGAGGTGCAGTGCTTTTTTTAAGGAGCTGTGTCTCTGTAATATTAAGGGAGGTGTGCTTTTAAGGAGCTGTGTCTCTGTAATATTAAGGGAGGGTGCTTTAAGGAGCTGTGTCTCTGTAATATTAAGGGAGGTGGTGCTTTAAGGAGCTGCTGTCTCTGTAATATTAAGGGGAGGGTGCAGTGCTTTAAGGAGCTGTGTCTCTGTAATATTAAGGGAGGGTGCTTTGGAGCTGTGGTCTCTGTAATATAAGGGAGGGGTGCAGTGCTTTAAGGAGCTGTGTCTCTGTAATATTAAGGGAGGGTGCGCTTCAAGGAGCTGTGTCTCTGTAATATTAAGGGAGGGTGCAGTGCTTTAAGGAGCTGTGTCTCTGTAATATTAAGGAGGGTGCAGTTCTTTAAGGAGCTGTGGTCTCTGTAATATTAAGAGGAGGGTGCAGTGCTTTAAAGAGCTGTGTCTCTGTAATATTAAGGAGGTGCAGTTCTTTAAGGAGCTGTGTCTCTGTAATATTAAGGGGGAGGGTTGAGTTCTTTAAGGAGCTGTGTTCTCTGTATAAGGGAGGGTGCAGTGTCTTTAAGGAGCTGTGTCTCTGTAATATTAAGGGAGGGTGCAGTTCTTTAAGGAGCTGTGTCTCTGTAATATTAAGGGAGGGTGCAGTTCTTTAAGGAGCTGTGTCTCTGTAATATTAAGGGAGGGGTGCAGTTCTTTAAGGAGCTGTGTCTCCTGCAATATTAAGGAGGGTGCAGTTCTTTAAGGAGCTGTGTCTCTGTAATATTAAGGGAGGGTGCAGTTCTTTGTGAGCTGTGTCTCTGAATGATTAAGGGAGGGTGCAGTGCTTTTAAGGAGCTGTGTCTCTGTAATATTAAGGAGGTGGGGTGCTTTAAGGAGCTGTGTCTCTGTAATATTAAGGGAGGGTGCAGTTCTTTAAGGAGCTGTTTCTCTGTAATATTAAGGGAGGATGCTTTAAGGAGCTGTGTCTCTGTAATGTAGGAGGGTGCAGTGCTTTAAGGAGCTGTGTCTCGTAATATTAGGGAGGGTGCAGTAGAGCATCTGTCTCTGCAATATTACGGGAGGGTGCAGTTCTTTAAGGAGCTGTGTCTCGTAATATTAAGGGAGGGTGCAGTGCTTTAAGGAGCTGTCTCTGTAATATTAAGGAGGGTGCAGTGCTTTAAGGAGCTGTGTCTCTGTAATATTAAGGAGGGTGAGTTTAAGGAGCTGTGTCTCTGTAATATAAGGGGGGGGGTGCAGGTTTAAGGAGCTGCGTCTCTGTAATATTAAGGAGGGGTGCTTTAAGGAGCTGTGTTCTGTAATATGGAGGGTGCAGACTTGCTTTAAGGAGCTGTGTCTCTGTAATATTAAGGGAGGGTGCAGTGCTTTAAGGAGCTGTGTCTCTGTAATATTAGAGGTTGCTTTAAGGAGCTGCTGTCTCTGTAATATTAAGGGAGGGTGCTAAGGAACGTGTCTCTGTAATATTAAGGAGGGTGCAGTGCTTTAAGGAGAGCTGTGTCTCTGTAATATTAAGGGAGGGTCCAGTGCTTTAAGGAGCTGTGTCTCTGTAATATAAGGGAGGGTGCAGTTCTTTAAGGGAGCTGTGTCTCTGTAGATATTAAGGGAGGGGTGCAGTTCTTTCAGGAGCTGTGTCTCTGTAATATTAAAGGAGGTTGCAGTTCTTAAGGAGCCGTGTCTCTGTACATATTAAGGGAGAGGTGCAGTGCTTTAAGGAGCTGTGTCTCTGTAATATTAAGGGAGGGTGCAGTGCTTTAAGGAGCTGTGTCTCTGTAATATTAAGGGAGGGTGCAGTTGTTTTAAGGAGCTGTGTCTCTGTAATATTAAGGGGAGGGTGCAGTGCTTTAAGGAGCTGTGTCTCTGTAATATTAAGGGAGGGTGCAGTGCTTTAAGGAGCTGTATCTCTGTAATATTAAGGGAGGGGTGCAGTTCTTTAAGGAGCTGTATCTCTGTAATATTAAGGAGTGGGTGCAGTGCTTTAAGGAGCTGTGTCTCTGTAATATTAAGGAGGGTGCAGTGCTTTTTAAGGGAGCTGTGTCTCTGTAATATTAAGGGAGGGTGCAGTGCTTTAAGGAGCTGTGTCTCTGTAATATTAAGGGGAGGGTGCAGTGCTTTAAGGAGCTGTGTCTCTGTAATATTAAGGGAGGGTGCAGTGCTTTAAGGAGCTGTGTCTCTGTAATATTAAGGGGAGGGTGCAGTTCTTTAAGGAGCTGTGTCTCGTAATATTAAGGGAGGGTGCAGTGCTTTAAGGGAGCTGTGTCTCTGTAATATTAAGGGAGGGTGCAGTGCCTCAAGGAGCTGTATCTCTGTAATATTAAGGGGAGGGTGCAGTGCTTTAAGGGAGCTGTGTCTCTGTAATATTAAGGGAGTGTAGTGCTTTAAGGAGCTGTGTCTCTGTAATATTAAGGGAGGGTGCAGTGCTTAAGAGAGCGTGTCTCTGTAATATTAAGGAGGTGAGGAGGGTGCAGTGCTTTAAGGAGCTGTGTCTCTGTAATATTAGGAGGGTGCAGTGCTTTAAGGAGCTGTGTCTCTGTAATATTAAGCGAGTGGTGTAGTGCTTTAGGAGCTGTGTCTCTGTAATATTAAGGGAGGGTGCAGTTCTTTAAGGAGCTGTGTCTCCTGTAATATTAAGGGAGGGTGCAGTTCTTTTGAGGAGCTGTGTCTCTGTAATATTAAGGGAGGGGTGCAGTTCTTTAAGGAGCTGTGTCTCTGTAATATTAAGGGAGGGTGCAGTCTTTAAGGAGCTGTGTCTCTGTAATATTAAGGGAGGGTGCAGTGCTTTGCGGAGCTGTGTCTCTGTAATATTAAGTGGAGGGTGCAGTGCTTTAAGGAGCTGTGTCTCTGTCAATATTAAGGGAGGGTGCAGTGCTTTAAGGAGCTTTTTGTCTCTGTAATATTAAGGAGGGTGCTTTATGGAGCTGTGTCTCTGTAATATTAAGGGAGGGTGCAGTGCCTAAGGAGCTGTGTCTCTGTAATATTAAGGAGGGTGCAGTGCTTTATGGAGCTGTGTGCTCTGTAATATTAAGGAGGTGCAGTTTAGGGAGCTGTGTCTCTGTAATATTAAGGAGTGGGTGCAGTGCTTTAAGGAGCTGTGTCTCTGTAATATTAAGGAGGGTGCTTTAAGGAGCTGTGTCTCTGTAATATTAAGGGAGGGTGCTTTAAGGAGCTGTGTCTCTGTAATATTAAGGGAGGGGTGAGTGCTTTGGGAGCTGTGTCTCGTAATATTAAGGAGGGTGCAGTGCTTTAAGGAGCTGTATCTCTGTAATATTAAGGGAGGGTGCAGTGCTTTAAGGAGCTGTGTCTCTGTAATATTAAGGGGAGGGTTGCAGTGCTTTAAGGAGCTGTGTCTCTGTAATATTAAGGGAGGGTGCAGTGCTTTAAGGAGCTGTGTCTCTGTAATATTAAGGGAGGGGTGCAGTGCTTTAAGGAGCTGTGTCTCTGTAATATTAAGCGAGGAGTGCAGTGCTTTAAGGAGCTGTGTCTCTGTAATATTAAGGGAGGGTGCAGTTCTTTAAGGAGCTGTGTCTCTGTAATATTAAGGGAGGGTGCAGTCTTTAAGGAGCTGTGTCTCTGTAATATTAAGGGAGGGTGCAGTTCTTTAAGGAGCTGTGTCTCTGTAATATTAAGGGAGGGTGCAGTTCTTTAAGGAGCTGTGTCTCTGTAATATTAAGGAGGGTGCAGTTCTTTAAGGAGCTGTGTCTCTGTAATATTAAGGGAGGGGTGCAGTGCTTTAAGGAGCTGTGTCTCTGTAATATTAAGGGAGGTGCAGTGCTTTAAGGAGCTGTGTCTCTGTAATATTAAGGGAGGGTGCAGTGCTTTAAGGAGCTGTGTCTCTGTAATATTAAGGGAGGGTGCAGTTCTTTAAGGAGCTGTGTCTCTGTAATATTAAGGGGAGGGTGCAGTTCTTTAAGGAGCTGTGTCTCTGTAATATTAAGGGAGGGTGCAGTGCTTTAAGGAGCTGTGTCTCTGTAATATTAAGGGAGGGTGAGTGCTTTGAGGAGCTGTGTCTCTGTAATATTAAGGGAGGGGCAGTGCTTTTTAAGGAGCTGTGTCTCTGTAATATTAAGGGGAGGGTGCAGTGTCTTTAAGGAGCTGTGTCTCTGTAATATTAAGGGAGGGTGCTTTAAGGAGCTGTGTCTCTGTAATATTAAGGGAGGGTGCTGCTTTTAAGGAGCTGTGTCTCTGTAATATTAAGGGGGGGGTGCAGTGCTTTAAGGAGCTGTGTCTCTGTAATATTAAGGGAGGGTGCAGTGCTTTAAGGAGCTGTGTCTCTGTAATATTAAGGAGGGTGCAGTGCTTTAAGGAGCTGTGTCTCTGTAATATTAAGGGAGGGTGCAGTGCTTTAAGGAGCTGTGTCTCTGTAATATTAAGGGAGGGTGCAGTGCTTTAAGGAGCTGTGTCTCTGTAATATTAAGGAGGGGTGCAGTTTTAAGGAGCTGTGTCTCTGTAATATTAAGGGAGGGGGTGCTTTAAGGAGCTGTGTCTCTGTAATATTAAGGGAGGGTGCAGTGCTTTAAGGAGCTGTGTCTCTGTAATATTAAGGGGAGGGTGCAGTGCTTTAAGGAGCTGTGTCTCTGTAATATTAAGGGAGGGTGCAGTGCTTTAAGGAGCTGTGTCTCTGTAATATTAAGGGAGGGTGCAGTTTTAGGAGCTGTGTCTCTGTAATATTAAGGAGGGTGCAGTGCTTTAAGGAGCTGTGTCTCTGTAATATTAAGGGAGGGTGCAGTGCTTTAAGGAGCTGTGTCTCTGTAATATTAAGGGAGGGTACCCAGTGCTCTAAGGAGCTGTGTCTCTGTAATATTAAGGGAGGGGCAGTGCTTTAAGGAGCTGTGTCTCTGTAATATTAAGGGAGGGAAAGGGTGCTTTAAGGAGCTGTGTCTCTGTAATATTAAGGGAGGGTGCGGTGCTTTAAGGAGCTGTGTCTCTGTAATATTAAGGAGGGTGCAGTGCTTTAAGGAGCTGTGTCTCTGTAATATTAAGGGAGGGTGCTTTAAGGAGCTGTGTCTCTGTAATATTAAGGGAGGGTGCAGTTCTTTAAGGAGCTGTGTCTCTGTAATATTAAGGGAGGGTGCAGTGCTTTAAGGAGCTGTGTCTCTGTAATATTAAGGAGGGTGCAGTTCTTTAAGGAGCTGTGTCTCTGTAATATTAAGGGAGGGTGCTTTAAGGAGCTGTGTCTCTGTAATATTAAGGGAGGTGCAGTGCTTTAAGGAGCTGTGTCTCTGTAATATTAAGGAGGTGCAGTGCTTTAAGGAGCTGTGTCTCTGTAATATTAAGGGGAGGGTGCAGTGCTTTAAGGAGCTGTGTCTCTGTAATATTAAGGGAGGGTGCAGTGCTTTAAGGAGCTGTGTCTCTGTAATATTAAGGGAGGGCAGTGCTTTAAGGAGCTGTGTCTCTCTGTAATATTAAGGGAGGGTGCAGTGCTTTAAGGAGCTGTGTCTCTGTAATATTAAGGGAGGGCAGTGCTTTAAGGAGCTGTGTCTCTGTAATATTAAGGGAGGGTGCTTTAAGGAGCTGTGTCTCTGTAATATTAAGGGGGTGCAGTGCTTTAAGGAGCTGTGTCTCTGTAATATTAAGGGAGGGTGCAGTGCTTTAAGGAGCTGTGTCTCTGTAATATTAAGGAGGGTGCAGTGCTTTAAGGAGCTGTGTCTCTGTAATATTAAGGGAGGGGTGCTTTAAGGAGCTGTGTCTCTGTAATATTAAGGGAGGGTGCAGTGCTTTAAGGAGCTGTGTCTCTGTAATATTAAGGGAAGGTGCAGTGCTTTAGGAGCTGTGTCTCTGTAATATTAAGGAGGGTGCAGTGCTTTAGGAGCTGTGTCTCTGTAATATTAAGGGAGGGTGCAGTGCTTTAAGGAGCTGTGTCTCTGTAATATTAAGGGAGGGTGCAGTCTTTAAGGAGCTGTGTCTCTGTAATATTAAGGGAGGGTGCTTAGTCGAGCTGTGTCTCTGTAATATTAAGGGAGGTGCAGTGCTTAAGGAGCTGTGTCTCTGTAATATTAAGGAAGGTGCAGTGCTTTAAGGAGCTGTGTCTCTGTAATATTAAGGAGGGGCAGTGCTTTAAGGAGCTGTGTCTCTGTAATATTAAGGGAGGGTGCAGTGCTTAAGGAGCTGTGTCTCTGTAATATTAAGGGGAGGGCAGTGCTTTAAGGAGCTGTGTCTCTGTAATATTAAGGGGGAGGGTGCAGTGCTTTAAGGAGCTGTGTCTCTGTAATATTAAGGGGGGGGTGCAGTGCTTTAAGGAGCTGTGTCTCTGTAATATTAAGGGAGGGTGCAGTGCTTTAAGGAGCTGTGTCTCTGTAATATTAAGGAGGGTGCAGTGCTTTAAGGAGCTGTGTCTCTGTAATATTAAGGAGGTGCTTTAAGGAGCTGTGTCTCTGTAATATTAAGGGAGGTGCAGTGCTTTAAGGAGCTGTGTCTCTGTAATATTAAGGGAGTGGTGCAGTGCTTTAAGGAGCTGTGTCTCTGTAATATTAAGGGAGGGTGCGTCTGTAAGGAGCTGTGTCTCTGTAATATTAAGGGAGGTGCAGTGCTTTTTAGGAGCTGTGTCTCTGTAATATTAAGGGAGGGTGTCTTTAAGGAGCTGTGTCTCTGTAATATTAAGGGGCGTTAAGGAGCGTGTCTCTTTATAGGAGGGGTGCTTTAAGGAGCTGTGTCTCTGTAATATTAAGGGAGGGTGCAGTGGCCTTTAAGGAGTGTGCTCTGTAATATTAAGGGAGGGTGCTTTGTGAGCTGTGTCTCTGTAATATTAAAGGAGGTGGCTTTAAGGAGCTGTGTCTCTGTAATATTAAGGAGGGTGCAGTGCTTTAAGGAGCTGTGTCTCTGTAATATTAAGGGAGGTGCAGACTGCTTTTAAGGAGAGCTGTGTCTCTGTAATATTAAGGAGGGTGAGTGCTTTAAGGAGCTGTGTCTCTGTAACATCAAGGGAGGGTGCAGTGCTTAAGGAGCTGTGCAACTCTGTAATATTAAGGGAGGGGTGCAGTGCTTTAAGGAGCTGTGTCTCTGTAATATTAAGGGAGGGGTGCAGTGCTTTTTAAGGAGCTGTGTCTTCTGTAATATTATGGAGAGGGTGCTTTTTAAGGAGCTGTGTCTCTGTAATATTAAGGGAGGGTGCAGTGCTTTAAGGAGCTGTGTCTCTGTAATATTAAGGGAGGGTGCTTTAAGGAGCTGTGTCTCTGTAATATTAAGGGGAGGGTGCAGTGCTTTAAGGAGCTGTGTCTCTGTAATATTAAGGAGGGTGCTTTAAGGGAGCTGTGTCTCTGTAATATTAAGGAGGGTGAAGTGCTTTAAGGAGCTGTGTCTCTGTAATATTAAGGGAGGGTGCTTTAAGTGGAGCTGTGTCTCTGTAATATTAAGGAGGGTGCAGTGCTTTGGGGCTGTGTCTCTGTGGTATTAAGGGAGGGTGCTTTAAGGAGCTGTGTCTCTGTAATATTAAGGGAGGGCGGTGCTTTAAGGCTGTATCTCTGTAATATTAAGGGAGGGTGCTTTAAGGAGCTGTGTCTCTGTAATATTAAGGGGAGGGTGCAGTGCTTTAAGAGAGCTGTGTCTCTGTAATATTAAGGGAGGGTGCTTTAAGGAGCTGTGTCTCTGTAATATTAAGGGGAGGGTGTGCAGTGCTTTAAGGAGCTGTGTCTCTGTAATATTAAGGAGGGTGGCTTTTAAGGAGCTGTGTCTCTGTAATATTAAGGGAGGGGTGCTTTAGGAGCTGTGTCTCTGTAATTAAGGGAGGGTGACTTTAAGGAGCTGTGCTCTGTAATTGGGAGGGTGTAGGAGCTGTGTCTCTGTAATATTAAGGGAGGGTGCAGTCGCTTTAAGGAGCTGTGTCTCCTGTAATATTAAGGAGGGTGGTGCTTTAAGGAGCTGTGTCTCTGTAATATTAAGGGAGGGTGCAGTGCTTTAAGGAGCTGTGTCTCTGTAATATGAGGGTGCAGTGCTTTTGAGGATCTGTGTCTCTGTAATATTAAGGGAGGGTGCAGTGCTTTAAGGAGCTGTGTCTCTGTAATATTAAGGGAGGGTGCAGTGCTTTAAGGAGCTGTGTCTCTGTAATATTAAGGGAGGGTGCAGTGCTTTAAGGAGCTGTGTCTCTGTAATATTAAGGGAGGGTGCAGTTCTTTAAGGAGCTGTGTCTCCTAATATTAAGGGATATTAATACACACACACACACACACAATGTATAATGGCGCCGATGGGGATGGCTGCCGTTTTACGGGCTCCTAACCAACTGTGCTATTTATTTATTTTTCATTTTCATTTTGTAAATAATGTTGCTGCTACTGTCTCGTATGACCGAAAAGTGCTTCTGGACATCAGAACAGCGATTAGTCACCTCGAATGGGATGAAGATTTTTTCTTTAATGAGTCCGACGCAAAGGATATACTGCTTTGTCAAGAGAAGGCCCAAATCTCCATCATCAGCGTGAATATTAGAAGGAGGAAAACGGGGAGGAGGGCGGGGTGTAAGAATTAGCCGATGACTAGTTAAACCACCACTTCCCTCAGTATTATTGGCCAACGTTCAATCATTGGAAAACAAACTGGACGATCAATCAATCAATCAATTTTATTTTATATAGCCCTTCTTACATCAGCTAATATCTCGAAGTGCTTTACAGAAACCCAGCCTAAAACCCCAAACAGCTAGTAATGCAGGTGTAGAAGCACGGTGGCTAGGAAAAACTCCTAGAAAGGCCAAAACCTAGGAAGAAACCTGAGAGGAACCAGGCTATGAGGGGTGGCCAGTCCTCTTCTGGCTGTGCCGGGTGGAGATTATAACAGAACCATGCCAAGATGTTCAAAAATGTTCATAAGTGACAAGCAGTCAAATAATAATCAGGAATAAATCTCAGTTGGCTTTTTCTAGCCGATCATTAAGAGTTGAAAACAGCAGGTCTGGGACAGGTAGGGGTTCCATAACCGCAGGCAGAACAGTTGAAACTGGAATAGCAGCAAGGCCAGGCGGACTGGGGACAGCAAGGGAGTCACCACGGCCGGTAGTCCGACGTATGGTCCTAGGGCTCAGGTCTCTCAGTTGGCTTTTCATAGCCGATCATTAAGAGTTGAAAACAGCAGGTCTGGGACAGGTAGGGGTTTCAGTAACCGCAGGCAGAACAGTTGAAACTGGAATAGCAGCAAGGCCAGGCGGACTGGGGACAGCAAGGTGTCAGCATGCCCGGTAGTCCTGACGTATGGTCCTAGGGCTCAGGTTCTCAGAGAGAAAGAGAGAACGAGAGAATTAGAGAGAGCATACTTAAATTCACACAGGACACTGGATAAGACAGGAGAAGTACTCCAGGTATAACCAACTAACCCCAGCCCCCGACACATAAACTACTGCAGCATAAATACTGGAGGCTGAGACAGGAGCGGTCCCGGAGACACTGTGGCCCCATCCGAAGAAACCCCGGACAGGGCCAAACAGGAAGGATATAACCCCACCCACTCTGCCAAAGCACAGCCCCCGCACCACCAGAGGGATATCCTCAACCACCAACTTACAATCCTGAGACAAGGCCAGTATAGCCCACAGAGGTCTCCACCACAGCACAAACCAAGGGGGCGCCAACCCAGACAGGAAGATCACGTCAGTAACTCAACCCACTCAAGTGACGCACCCCTCCTAGGGACGGCATGAAAGAGCACCAGCAAGCCAGTGACTCAGCCCCTGTAACAGGGTTAGAGGCAGAGAACCCCAGTGGAGAGAGGGGAACCGGCCTGGCAGAGACAGCAAGGGCTGTTCGTTGCTCCAGAGCCTTTCCGTTCACCTTCACACTCCTGGGCCAGACTACACTCAATCATATGACCTACTGAAGAGATAAGTCTTCAGTGAAAGACTTAAAGGTTGAGACCGAGTCTGCGTCTCTCACATGGGTAGGCAAACTGTTCCATAAAAATGGAGATCTATAGGAGAAAGCCCTGCCTCCCGCTGTTTGCTTAGAAATTCTAGGGACAATTAGGAGGCCTGCGTCTTGTGACCGTAGCGTACGTATTGGTATGTACGGCAGGACCAACTCGGAAAGATAGGTAGGAGCAAGCCCATGTAACGCTTTATAGGTTAACAGTAAAACCTTGAAATCAGCCCTTGCCTTATAGAGGAAGCCAGTGTAGGGAAGCTAGCACTGGAGTAATATGATCAAATTTCTTGGTTCTAGTCAGGATTCTAGCAGCCGTATTTAGCACTAACTGAAGTTTATTTAGTGCTTTATCCGGGTAGCCGGAAAGTAGAGCATTGCAGTAGTCTAACCTAGAAGTAACAAATGCATGGATTAATTTTTCTGCATCATTTTGGACAGAACATTTCTGATTTTTGCAATGTTACGTAGATGGGAAAAAAGCTGTCCTTGAAACAGTCTTGATATGTTCGTCAAAAAGAGAGATCAGGGTCAAGAGTAACGCCGAGGTCCTTCACAGTTTTATTTGAGACGACTTTACAACCATCAAGATGAATTGTCAGATTTAACAGAAGATCTCTTTGTTTCTTGGGACCTAGAACAAGCATCTCTGTTTTGTCCGAGTTTAAAAGTAGAAAGTTTTCAGCCATCCACTTCCTTATGTCTGAAACACAGGCTTCTAAGCGAGGCAATTTTGGGGCTTCACCATGTTTCATTGAAATGTACAGCTGTGTGTCATCCGCATAGCAGCAGGTGTGAGAGTTAACATTATGTTTTCGAATAACATCCCCAAGAGGTAAAATATATAGTGAAAACAATAGTGGTCCTAAACGAACCTTGAGGAACACCGAAATGTACAGTTGATTTGTCGGAGGACAGACCATTCACAGAGACAAACTGATATCTTTCCGACAGGTAAGATCTAAACCAGGCCAGAACTTGTCCGTGTAGACCAATTTGGGTTTCCAGTCTCTCCAAAAAGAATGTGGTGATCGATAATGTCAAAGGCAGCACTAAGGTCTAGTAGCACGAGGACAGATGGAGCCTCGGTCTGACGCCATTAAAGTCATTTACCACCTTCACCACGATCTACGAATTGACTATTCTACCAATGGGACATATAAAAAAATGAAATATATCTTATGTTTCACTGAGGCGTGGCTGAACGACAACACTGATAATATAGATCTGCCTTTTATGCTTCGCCGAGGCAAGCAACACTGAAGCATGCATGAGAGCACCAGCTGTTGCGGACTACAGTGTGATCACGCGCTCTCCGTAGCCGATGTGAGCAAGACCTCTAAACAGGTCAACATTCACAAAGCCGCGGGCCACAGATGAATTAGACGATTACCAGGACGTGTACTCCGAGCATGCGGGCCCAACTGGCAAGTGTCTTCACTGACATTTTCAACCTCTCCCTGATCGAGTCTGTAATACCAACATGTTTCAAGCAGACCTGCCTAAATGACTACCGCCCGTAGCCCTCACGTCTGTAGCCAGAAGTTCTTTGAAAGGCTGGTCATGGCTCACATCAACACCATCATGCCGGAAACCCTAGACCCACTCCAATTT